>NW_007038836.1:215160-224420 GCF_000164805.1 Carlito syrichta | reverse complement strand
GTGACTCCTGCGAGATGCTGGAGGCCAGATGTACCCCTGGGACAAAGCTCATTCTTCCCCTCTCCTCAAGGAGTGGCTTGAGACCACAATGTCTGGGCCAAATATGTCTGAGCCAAATACTAGTTTGTGTAGCCTTGGGCAGGTCACTCAAGCTTTTTGAACTTCAATTTCTTTACCTATAAAATGTGGATTCAATAAGTTAACACATATAAAACACATAGTGCAAGGGCCTGACACACTCTTCAAGTATGAACTATTACACACCTGGCGGGTTCTAGAAATTCAACTTGTGGCGTGTGATGAAAGTAAAGAACAGTCACTATGCTTTGCCACTTACGCGTCCCTCTGTGCAGAGAGCAGCCTAAGGGCAGAAAACAACCCTGGGTCAGATTTCTCCCATGAGATCCTCTTGCTAACCCAAGGCAGAGTTTGGAAGGAAGGCCCCTCCTCCTGGGCCTCCTCCAACTCATTCGCTTCCTCCCCCAAAGACACTGTCCTGACCTTCCTGTGATCCAGCTGACCTACAGCCTAGGGAGGCAGTGCCACATCAGAACCCTACGGGCCTATGAGTTTCAGAATTTCCAAAGTATTTTCTCAATCTCAGATTATCCCAAGGGAATTCACCAAATGGGTTGCCCGGGAACTCCAAGTCCCCATTGCTCACCAGCCCAGGGAAGAGGAGAGGCAGCCCTGCCACTGCAGCCTGGTGAGAAGAGGAGGGGAATGTGGCTGGTGCTCAGTGTGCAGGGCCAGGGGAGGGGCTCCAGCCTGGCCAACCAGCCACCTTGCAGATGTTCCTGTGGGGGAGTCTTCTTCCATCAAGGTATGGCCATCCCCTCTCCTTTCCCACTACTTGGTAGGGGGTATGTATATGCCACAAGTGGGAACTATAGGCTCACCAAGAGTGAAGCTCTACATCACTCAGAGCACAGAGTTCAAGTCCCCATCGCGTGAGGCCACTAACAATGTGTGGACTTTGGCAAAACATTGTATTGTTCTGGGACTCAGTTTCTTTATTTGTAAAATAAAGGATGATTTCAAAGATTCCTTCTAGCTCTAAAATAAAATTCCTTAAGAAATGTCCTATTAAATGAATTAGGCTTTATTAGGTTCAAGCACATACTTGTTTTATTACTTTTAAGTCATTCAAATTAGATTCAAATCATTGTTAACCAAGTGTTGCCCTCCAGAGAGCCAGGGACTGGCGTCAATGATGAGATAAGAATAATTCATCGCCTCTTATCAATCAGCAGTCCCTAAATGGGTGCTTCAAAAATGCTTGAGTATGCTTGAAAGCACTAAGTTTCTGTAATTTAAATATTCTCACTTTAATCTCGTTCACATCTTTCATTTGCTTAGCAAAATCTTTTCCCAGTCTTTTTTTTCATACAGTCAGCAGGAGGGGAAATATCCTGGCTAATGTCAAAGCGATTGCAAATTCCTAGGCAGGGCAGTCTCCAGCGATAAGGCTCCACTGAAACAGGATAATTGAGAAATCTCTCTTCCCTCTCCACAACGTGGGTGTCCCTGTGAGCTGGGCGCTGTTAAGCTCTTCTGCTGCCCGTGGAAGGGTGGGGGCCCTCAGCAGCTCCCAGTTTTTGTTAAAACTACAGTTGCCTCCAAGATCTAGCTTTTGGGGTCAGATTCCTCCAGAAGCCTGTGGTCAGCCCCACCCAGCCTGAGCTGGCTTTCTGCAGGACCCTCTGTCTTGTCCTTTCTGCTTTTCTGCTCCCAGTTGGACCAACAGTCTTACAAGCCAGAGGCATCTCCAGGGCCAGCCTACAGTTGAGAGACTGGGAAGTGAGGTGAAGGCAAATCAGTCAGCTGAGACAGCTCCTTTTCCCTCCAAAAGAAGGAACTAATACCGCCGTAAGGCACTAAGCAGAGCTAAAATTGACCTGCTTCTCCAAGGTACCACATGGCCAGTTTAGGATGCAGCAAAACCACAGCCAACATTGCCAAAAATTAACATGCTGAGTATTACCTGAAAGAGCTAGAAAACATGGACTCTAAATCTCCAACTACGGAAGCGGGCTGAGGCACAGCTGGGCACTGGTCATGGCAAGATGGCTGGGGAGAAAGGCCTGAGGCTCAGGCCTGGTCCGGCCTGCTCACTGCCAGAAGACAGCTTCGCAGTCAAAGCCTCAGGCGACATCAACCATATCCTTGCACAGTTAGCCAATGCCAAGTTCAATCATTAACACACCACCATTTCTCAAAACCAGGCCTCCTGTGTATTTTGTTTCCTTTTCGCCTCCATCCTTGGAGGACTAAGCTTGAAGGAGTGGGGCAGACATGAAGAAATTTCTAACAGGAGTTAAAAATCTCGAGGCCACTCTATGTCTTTGCAATAGTCAGCATCTCCTGAGAACTAAGGAAATAACATCAATAAAAATCATAGCAGCCGGGCTCGGTGGCTCAGCCTGTAATCCCATGCCTTTGGGAGGCTGAGGTGAGTGGATTGCCTGAGCCTGCGGGTTCGAGACCCGCCTGGGCAGCAAGACCTCATCTCTACAATAAATCAAAAAATCAGCCGGGCATGGTAGCGCATGCCTGTAATTCTGGCTACTCGGAAGGCTGAGACGGAAGGATCGCCGGAGCCCAGCAGGCGAGGCTGCGGTGGCCAGGAACGGCCACTGCACTCCAGTCTGGGCGACCGAGTGAGACTCCAACTCAAAAAAAAAAAAAAAAAATCATAGCATATATTTACATAGTAAATGAATAAATGACATGTTCATTACCGAAAATTTACAAAAAACAGACAAAAAGAAGAAAATCACAATTCTCTATAATCCCATTACCACATTTTGTAATGGAATAACCACATTTTGACATACATCTTTCTGCTTACTAGTTTTTTCCTTTGTTTTAACCTTTCAAAGAAGCTTGAATACTGCCTCATTCAACTTCACAAGAATCCTGTAAGGAAAGTACTATCAGTGTACTTGGTTCTATTCAGCAAATAAAGAAAATGTAGGCTCCCAGAAGTTCCATTGTTTTAGTTCATGAAGCAGTTTAAGTTGTCTGCCCGGTCAGAGAGGCCTCCACACGGAAGAGTTTCACCATTAGCAAGTAACAAGAACACCCCAGAAACTAGAAGGCCCGTGAATTTTACTTCACGTCAGGTGAGTCAACCAAGATCAGAAGCTAGAAATGTGCCCTCTGTTTTAGAGTCCACCTGCAAAGAGTGGGCACAGTCAAGAGAAGGACATCATCAAGACACCTATGAAATGACATGTGACCTCCAGTGTTACACCCACCAGAATAAATAAGGCCAGGTGGTGTGACTCATGCCTGTGATCCCAGCATTTTGGGAGGCGATGGTGAGAGGATTACCTGAGTCTACCGGTTTGAGACCAGTCTGGGCAACATAGTGAGACCTCATCTTTATAATAAATCCAAAAAGAAAAAAAAAGTTAGCTGGTCATGGTGGTGCATGCCTGTAGCTCCAGCTACTTGGAAGGCTGAAGCAGAAGGATTGCCCGAGCCCAGCAGGCTGGGGTTGCCGTGGCCGTGAGTGTGCCACTGCACTCCAGGTGGGGCAATAAAGTGAGCCTCTGACTCAAAAAAAAAAAAAAAAAAAAGAATAAATAAGGTACCAGATTGCAGGATAGAGCCCATCAACAAACAGGAGTCTGTGATCAAGTACAGGAAATGCGCAGGCCCTCCACAGACATCTAGGAGTGGAGTATCACTCTCATCATGAGGGGAATTTCTTTTTTATTTTTTGAGTTGGAGTCTCACTCTGTCGCCCAGACTGGCCACCGCAGCCTCAACCTGCTGGACTCTGGCGATCCTTCCGCCTCAGCCTTCCAAGTAGCTGGAACTACAGGCGTGTGCGACTATGCCCGGCTAATTTTTTTGATTGTATAGATGAGGTCTCACCAAGTTGCCCAGGCGGTTCTCAAACCCGCGGGCTCAGACAATTCACTCACCTCAGCCTCCCAAGGCGTGAGATTACAGGCTGAGCCACCGAGCCAGGCGAGGGGAATTTCTTAATGCCCAGTGTAGAATCTTGGTAACACGAAGCAGCTCACTTCCCACTTAAAGGAAGCTGGCGGAGGGTTTGTACAGACGTATATATTCAGGGCTTGTGCCTCTTCCCCTTTGTGCAGAACATACACCTGAGAGATGCACTAGCAGACAGAAGCTGAGGTATTAAGACAAGTGGAACATCAGGAGCACTGCCCAAGGAGACTGCTTCATGGAGGGGGCGTTATTTGCCATTCCTCAGGGTGGAATTTTGAAGCAAGCTGGGAATAGCTCCAGAGTGGTCCCCAGGAGTCTGGGCCAGGCCAGAGAAGGAGGCAGGAAGGAAGGGCTCTGCTGAGGAGATTGGGTCATGGAGAAGGAAGTTGATTCCTCAACCCTCCAATCTGGAGTCAGAATCTGGAGCTAGACTGGAGGTTCATGGGAAAGGAGAAGAGCTACAGAGAACTGGGTCAAAACCAGGGATATGACAATGCTCTTCAAAAGTAAACTGCAGGAGTCCAACGAATGTGTGACAAAGTGTTTTTTGGGTCTTTTTTGCCTATGACATTCACAAAGAATAAGGATCAGAATGCAGATTTGAGCTCATTTTCTGTAGGGTAATTTAGTAATGTGTATCAAACATATTTTTAAATGTCCATATCTGTTTTGTTGTTTTTCTTTTGTAAGTCGGAGTCTCATTCTGTCTCCAGAATGGAGTACAGTGCACAATCATGGTGTTCACCCTAGCCTCAACCTTCTGAGATCAGATGATCCTTTCACCTCATCCTTCCAAGCAGCCGAAACTACAGGCATATGCCACCACCCCTGGCTAATTTTTTGATTTATTGTAGAGATGAGATCTCGCCAAGTTGCTCAAGCTGGTCTCAAACCTCTGGGCTCAGGGAATCCTCTCGTCTCTGCCTTTTAATGTGCTGGGATTATAGGTATGAGCCACCACGCCCGGCCTAAAATGTCCGTATCTGTTGACTCAGTGATTTTACTTTACAAAATCTCTCCTAATGACATTATCAGAGATAAGCCCAAAGAAATACAGCACAGTTTTTGGTGAGGTAAAACTGGGACTTACCTACATAAGATAATAATATTCAGATATTTAAGTCTTATATGTTGCCATAGAAATATGTTTATGTCACTATGTCAAAGTTTTTGAAACTGCATATATAAAATTGTACCAAAAATCTGCTCTATAAAATATGAAATATATGTATAGAAAACAACAGGAAGATCTTATATCAAAAAGCTAATAATAGTTTTTATTTCTAGAGGGGTAGAAATATATGTGATTTGGGGGGGCAAGTATATTTTCCACATTCTGCATTGAGTATGTGTTATTTACGATAAAATGACATATTAATTTTAAAAATGAACAAAGAGGCCAGATGTGATAGCTCATAGCTGTAAATCTCAGCACTTTGAGAGGCTGAAGCAGGAGGATTGCTTGACCCTAGGAGCTGGAGATCAGCCTGGCAACACAGCGAGACCTCATCTCTACAAAAAATAAAAAAATTAGCTGGGCGTGGTCACACATGCCTATAGTCCCAGCTACTCAGGAGGCTGAAGTGGAAGGATTGCCTGAGCCCAGGAGATAGAGGCGGCAGTGAGTCATGACGGTGCCAGTGCCCTCTAGCCTGGGTGACAGAGTGAGACTCTGACTCAATTGAAAAAAAGAAACAAAAAGAAAAGAACAATGAAAGGAAAATGACCTGCCTTTGAGGCTATCCCAAGATCTGATTCCTTTGGAGCGGTTTATGTAATTTAACAACAAGAAGCCAGTCATCAGAGAACTCGGGTATAAGTATATAGCCAACTATAAGTCTCACAGATGAGGGAACCCTATACCCGCAGGGGCTAAGGTAGAAGTCGGCAGCTCTGAGCAGAACTGGGGGAGAGAACTTAACTCAGGGAAATGTCAGTAAAATTTCAAGCATCCTGCTCTAGACAGACTCATTTAAATTCCCAAGTGTTTAGGAGGTGATATTAGAATGCATTTTGGTTGAGATGATTTGTGTCCCCTTGATTATATTTATCATCTATTTTTTATCAGGGCTTTGGTTAGTATATAAGAAATTGAAGGTAATCTAGAGTAGCTTTGTGAAGAAGTTAAAGGAGTCAAGGGCCAGGACTGGGACCTTGTCCCCACAAGATTTTAGAATTTTTAATTAAAAGGAAAAAAATCAATTCAAAAATAAAGAAAGAAGAAAAGAACAGATTGATTACATCTAAGATTTTTCTTAAGTCAGTGGTCCCCAATTTTTTGGCATCAGGGACAGGTTTCATGACTCAAGCGTGTTACATTTATTATGCACTTTATTTTTATTATTATTACACTGTCACATATAATGAAATAATCATACAATTCACCATAATGCAGAATCAGTGGGGGCTCTGAGCTTGTCTTCCTGCAACTAGACAGGCCCATCTGGAGGTGATGGGAGACAGGGACACCCGAAGTGTGTTGCTTCTGTCTAGTCTACTCCACAATCTTGTTTTGGTTGCTGTCACAGCAGAAAACACTGCTTTACAAAGATAGGATGGTGGAAATGGAAGTGGGCTTTTCAGTGCTTTTGTGGCAATATCAGGATATTCCACATTGATTTTTCTCCAAAACATATGAAGATCTGAAGTTGGCGCACACACGTCACCGTCATTTGTCATCTCAAGCAGTTGATCCTCTCCTAGCACAGACAAAGTTGATTCAACTGGTTTAATCACAGATGGGTCGTGGATCCATTCCTTCCTAGTTCTGGGGTCTTTTGTATTTGGAAGTAAAGCTTAAACTCTTTTGAAAGCTGAGATAGGCGATCATGCACCAGCTAGGAGAAAGAAAGCCCTGGCTCAGTCTCTTTCAAAATCTCCGCTAATGTTTGAAACTTGTAAAAAAAAATCCCAATGTTCACTCATTGCCCCCATAATTCCAGTTTGGCTTTGAATGTAGCCATGTTATCTGCCAACTTGAACACAGTTGTCATTCTCCCCTGAAGTGACAGACTGAGTTTGTTGAGCAGGTTGAGTATGTCACACAAGTTTTGAGACCCATTCTGTATTACTGAAATATGCTGCCAGTGGTAACTATTTTTCTAAAAGAAATCTTTGGAGCGGTTCTTGTAACTTAAAAACTCTGGCTAATGATCTACCTTTAGAGAGCCATTTCACTTCTGTGTATAAGAGAAGACGTGTGTAATCTGCGTCCATCTCCTCACAGAGCTGTGCGAACAGATGTGAGTTAAGAGCATATACTTTACTGTAGTTGATAATTGTAATCATATCCTGCAAAACACTGTTAAGACCAGGTAACACTTTTCAGCTAGCCAGCATTTCTCTATGGATGACACGGTGTGTAGACTCACATTCAGAAATGACCTCTTTGACCTGAGTAGCAAAGCCAGAAAGCCATCCAGTCATGGCAGCCACTCCGTCTGTGTATATACCAACACAAAATAACAAAATAGCCAGTTCCGTTTTCCTGGTATGAAATCATTCAAAGATTTGAATAGCTCTGCATATGTAGTATTGGTTGGCAACAAAAGCACACATGACATATGCTCATGCACATCCCCCTGAAAAATATATTGCAGAAAAACAAGCATTGTTGCCTTGTCAACATATATAGACTCGTCAACCTGGACGGCGTACCATGACTCACTAATCCTTTCTAACAACTGTGCCTCAGTATCCTCTACTATTTCATCAATTCATCTAGCTATGGTGCTAGATATTCGTCTAGTTACGGTGTTCCACCAGAAGAGCATATGCCACTTTTTGAACTACAGCCTCTCCTAAAAGTTCATGACAAATGTCCTAAGCAGCAGGCAGGATCAACTCTTCACCAATAGTAAAGGGCTTCTTAGCTTTAGCAATGCAGTTAGCCAGTTAGAATGAAGCTTTCAGTGCAGACATATTTGATGAAGTGATGGTCTTCAATAATTGCTTCTGTTCTTCCTGTCCATGTTTTTTTTTCTTTTGAAAAACTCCAAAAGCTTGTCTTTTAATACAAGGGGTTTGGTCTCCATGTGGCAAAGCAGTTTTGAAGTCTTCATGGCTTTGTTGGATAGCTGGTTGCCACATATTGCCCAAAATGGGCTTGGAGAATGTGAATCACCTGTTGCAATGAACCTGTCATTCAAGTAGGACTTTGGTATTTTATTTTGAATACAGCTTTCTTTTTGTTGGCAGTCTTAGAGTCTTCTGCTGTCTCATCATTGGATCTTTCCCCCCTTTCTTTTTTTTTTTTTTTTGAGTTGGAGTCTCACTCTGTCACCCAGGCTGGAGTGCAGTGGCCACTCCCGGCCACCGCAGCCTCAAACTGCTGGGCTCCGGCGATCCTTCCGCCTCAGCCTTCCGAGTAGCCGGAGTTACAGGCATGCGCTACCACGCCCGGCTGATTTTTTGATTTACTGTAGAGATGAAGTCTCGCTGCCCAGGCGGGTCTCGAACCTGCGGGCTCAGGCAATCCACTCACCTCAGCCTCTCAAAGGCGTGGGATTACAGGCTGAGCCACCAAGCCCGGCTTTTCCCCCCTTTCAAAGAAGCTCTCTGGTGATGTTTGTGTTTTTACTTATTTTGGCTAGGGTTAGCTTGTAGGCTTACTACAACTGTGACTGAGACAAGTGCACAGTGTGGGAAAGAGACATAGACAGAAGTGGTAAATAAAATGATGGGCAGGCCACGTGCGGACTAAAATAAGTGTCGGAGTCCAAGTTAGAGCCAGTCACCAGATGCAGCTGTATAATTGAAGTATATCAACTTACTTGCCACTCACTGATAGGGTTTTAACATGAGTCTGCAAGCAATTATTATGGTCTCTGTGCAATCAAACCTCATTGCTAATGTTAATCTGCATTTGCAGTCACTCACCGTGGCTATAGCATCAGTGCCTCAGCTCCATCTCACATCGTCAGGCATTTGATTCTCATAAGGAGCATGACACCTAGATCCTTCACATCTTCAGTTCACAATAGGATTTGTGCTCCTGTGAGAATCTAGTGTCCACACTGATCTGACAGAAGGTGTAGCTCGGGCGGTAATGCAAGCAACGGGGAATGGCTGTAAATACAAATGAAGCTTCACTCACTCTCCTACTGCTAACCTCCTGCTGTGCGGCCCAGTTCCTAATAGGTCATGGACTGGTTGGAGACGCCTGTCTTAAACAACCAGAAACTAAGGCTCCTGCATTATCCAGATTCTAGAAATAAATTACTAAATCTTTCATCACCTCAAAATTCCCCTATGTTTCTTAGTCTCTTTCTTTTTTTTTTTTTTTTTTTTTT
>NW_007038836.1:107754-215007 GCF_000164805.1 Carlito syrichta | reverse complement strand
CCCAGCTAATTTTTTGATATATTGTAGAGACGAGGTCTCACCAAGTTGCCCAGGCTGATCTCAAACCCCTGGGCTCAGGCAAGCCTCTAGTCTCAGCCTCCCAAAGTGCTGTAATTACAGGCTTGAGCCACCGCACCCGGCCTTCTTAGCCTCTTTCAACATAACATGAGCAGATAATTTATCTGGCCATGAAACTTAAAAACAATGCACTACAGTGCCAGACACCACCCTCTGACCCTACCCTGTTCCCAATAGTTGCTGAGCTGGGTGTCTGGCCCAGCTGGGGGCTGGGCAAAGGTGTCTGTGATGATGGCTCTGCCTTCATAATAGCGTCTATATAAGAAGTATTCTGTTTATTTGCAGATCCTCATGCTGCTATGAATGCTCTTGGAAGTCCTCAGCTGAAGTCTGAGCAAACTAAGCCAGGGGAAGTCCATCTCCCCTTCCTGGCCCAGGTGGCCAAAGGGCCCTGAAAATGTGCAGCAGGCCTCAAATACCCACCAGGTCTCATTGTCCTCATGAGCCCTTTTTTCTCCCTCAGACACAGCAAGCCAGCCCAGTGGGGTGAATGTAGAGGTGTCAGGTAAGGAGTCTTGTTGCATCTCTACTCCATCCTTAACCCCAAAAGCAGCAAAGTGCAAATTGTCACTTATTCAGACTGCCGTTTGATTATGTTGAAACCCAGTTACTAAACCCAGAGAGAACAGTCTTTATGGTGGGTAGGGGCTTCCTGTCAAGGAGAGTTAATTTTAATTTTTCCACTGAGCTCAACCTCAAAGTGAGGTTGACTGGTACTCAGCAAGACGGAGTACATCAGTGGAGGCTTTAATTGAGCACAGATCTGTGTCCCAAAAGCACAATGTTTGTTGTATACGTATTTTGGGACAAGAAGTAAAATGAAAAACAGAGCTTTCTGAGGAAAAATTGGAAACAGAATGTGTTCCGTCGTCAGGATGGCAGCACTACAAGCCAGGTGGGGGGGGGGTGGCTCAGTGGGGCTGCCCTCCTCCCTATGCCACAGTTCCAACGGGCTGTTTGCAAATGTTTCTAAATGCTCGGCACCTTTCTCAAACACACCATCGTAGTTCTCATGGCAAACAAAATGCTCCAGGAAATGAGTGACAGTCGAGGGAACACTTGGCTGAGGGTCCATAGCATGTGTTTCTGATGTGGGGCTCTTCTTGGCTCAGGACATTGGTCCATGCTGGCATCCAATATGGTCACTTCTGTCAACATCCTTTCACCAGTGGCCTTGAGATGGGCTCTCAGTGGGAGTACAATGCCACTTTTCTTCTTACGGTTATGGTTCCAGACTCCTGTCACCTCTTTCCTGAGCTTCATGCTATTGAGGGAAATGTCTCCTTACAACTCAGAGTGGATTGCCACTCCACAAATACTTCTAAAGCTCTTCTTGACCCCAAAACATAGATCCTGGCATCTAAGCACTCCCATGACCAAGTCCCACTCCTTTTCCAAACCTTTCTCTCCTCTCCTCTCCTCTCCTATTTTATGCTCTGGCCAAACCAGATCCCTCTCTGTTGCCACCATTCCCAATCTGTCTCAAGTCTTTGACATCGCCTTAGTCACCTTGCTCTCTTGTTTATACAACTGCAACTGCCTCCAACAGATTTCCCTGTTTTTATTTTTTGCCCCTCTCCAATCCATCTCCACACAACAGCCAGACTGATTTTTTTTTTAAGTTAAGTCCTCATCTCTTCCTTTATTTATTTATTTATTTTTTTGAGTTGGAGTCTCACTCCGTCGCCCAGGCTGGAGTGCAATGGCACACTCCTGGACACCCCAGTGTCGACCTGCTGGGCTCCGGCAATTCTTCTGCCTTCCAAGTAGGTGGAACTACAGGCACACACTACTACATTCAGCTAGTTTTTGATTTATTGTAGAAACGAGATCTCGCCAAGTTACCTGGGCTGGTCTTGAGCCCGCAGACTCAGGCAATCCACTGGCCTCGGCCTCTCAAAATGCTGAGATTACAGGTTGAGCCACCAAGCTTGGCCCATCCTTCTCTTCAAACCCTCCAGATCGTGTGAGGCTAGGAGTTCAAGACCAGCCTGGGTAACACAGTGAGACTTCATCTCTATAAAAAAGTAAAAAATTAGCCAGGCGTGGTGGTGTGCATCTGTAGTCCTAGTTACTTGGGAGGCTGAGGCAGGAGGATCACTTGAGCCCAGGAGTTCAATGCTGTAGTGAACTACAATCATGCCACTGCATTCCACTGCATTCCTGGGTGACAGACCAAGGAATGCCACTGCATTCCTGGGTGACAGACCAAGATCCTGTCTCAAAAAAAGAAAAACAAAAACCTTCTGGGAACATTCCACCACACTTACAGTAAAATCCAAACTCTTCCCTATGGCCTACAGCGCCCATCATGATCCAGCCCCTCCTACCTTTCCAAATTCTTGTACGACTAATCCCCTTGCTGCTTCAGCCACACTGGTTTCCTTTCTGTTCTTACCACTTGCTGTTTCCCTGCCTGGATAAAACACTTTCTTCCACCTCTTCCTCAGCCGTGCTTCTTCTCATCCCTCAGTCTCAGCTCAAATGCCACCTCCCTGCATCGGACTTTCCTGACCACCTTGCCGAAAGCAGGCCCACAGTCATTCTGCATTATGTCTCTCGGTTTCAGTTCCTTCGCAGCTCTCACTGCTATCTAAAAGTATCTTTATTTGTTTGTTGTTTATTTGCAATCCCTATGGGAATATGAACTTCCCTAGGGACCTTGACTAACTTGTTCAAGTCTTTACCATCAGCACCCAGGACAGTGTCTAGCACACAAGAGTCGAACTCATCATCTGGGCATGATTGATTACAGAAAAAAATGAACGTTTTCTGAAAGGCCTTCAATATCTCCAGCCGTCATACCTTAGGTCGTGCTCGTTCCCTGACTTGGTGTGCCTTTGCTTCCCTCTTCCCCTCCATCGCCAAGTGTTGACCCTTACAGTGACGCGGGCTCAAAGGCCCCTCTCCCACAGTCACATAAAGGCTCTCCCCACACCTACCAGGCAGGAAGAACTGCTTTCTCTGGCAGCCCACCTCTGCCCCCAGCCCTCACCATGCTGCCTTTTATTCTAGTCATGTTCCAAGGCCACCTACCTCAACATGTCTTTATGCTTTGTTCCTGGAAATCTTTGTCTAGAAAGATAAGGTTGTAACCCAGGGGTCTTCAATCCCTGGGCCAGGGACTGGTCATGTGGCCTGTTAGTACTTGGTACACAGCATGAGTAGCGGGCAAGCAAGTGAAGCTTCACCTGAATTTATAGTTGCTCTCCATGGCATTACCACCTGAGCTCCACCTTCTGTCTGATCAGCAGTGGCATTAGATTTTCAAAAGTGCAAACCCTACTGTGAATTGCACATGCGAGAGATCTAAGTTGCACGTTCCTTATGAAAATTTGGTGCCTGATGGTCTGAGGTGGAGGAAGTGGCTGCTAATACAGATCAACATTAGCAGCGAGGTCTGACTGCACAGAGATCATAATAAATCAACTGCTTGCAGACTCATACCAAAATGGTAACTTCATAATAATTACTTCATTATATATTACAGTTTAATAATAGAAATAAGGTGCATAATAAATGTAATGCACTTGACTCATCCAGAAACCATCCTTCTCCCCCCAACCCCATCCACGGAAAAATTGTCTTCTACGAAACCTGTCACTGAAGTCAGAAAGGTTGAGAATGGCTGCTATAACCCCTTAAGTAACTTCACTGCTGGCTCCAGAACAGCCCTCAAATCAACTCAAACAACAGACTGCTCAAAAAGTTCTCCTCAAAACAATGCTTTGCCAAATTAAGCAAAGGACGAACCAAAGAAACATTTTCACATTGACATTGTGCCCACCAATCCTGCCAACATCAGTTTGAGAGCTTTGCCTGATACCAATCAAATCTTCTTATGGAAAGACTTGTTTTAAGCCATTCCGTTGAGCCTCGACTTCCAAACCCTATAAATATCCAGAGGTTCAGAAGAGAGGGCCGCCTTAAGGTCTCAGGTTATCCTGGCCGCCTTTCGAGGGATTTGGCAGGTCATCTTAGACCTGCGACCACCGTGGCGTCCAGCCCCAGGCTCTGCTGTATTTAGTGAAAGAGAAAGAATGGATGAGCAGATGAACAGCTCGTCTACTCCACCCTCCAGTCCTCTCTCCCTTCTTGCAGCAGTCGAGCCAGAAGCACGAAATGGTGCAGGCGGCCTAGAGGACTAGGTCAGAGCAGAGCTTTGGGACCCCATTCGCAACCACTAGTCTTTATTTCGGAAAACAGCATAGACGGCAGGAAGCCGTGCGCGGCCCCGCGTTTCCCCGGAGGCGGGGTCGGGGCGGCGCAGCCCACCGGCCTTTCCCCCTTGCGCCCAGGGCGACGGCGCTGGACCGCTACAGGCTGCAAAAGGCGGGCTTCACGCACGTGCTGAACGCGGCGCACGGCCGCTGGAACGTGGACACCGGACCCGACTACTACCGCGACGTGGACATCGAGTACCACGGCGTCGAGGCCGACGACCTACCCACCTTCGACCTCAGCGTCTTCTTCTCCTCGGCAGCCGCCTTCATCCACAGCGCGCTGCGCGACGACCACCGTAAGAGTCCCGCCGCCCGCCCGTGGCCACGCCCCCCCACAGACACGGCTCCGCCCCCAGACCGGAGCCGGGCCCCACCCAAGGCCCCGCCCACCTCAGGCTCCGCCCCCAAGCCAGGACCCCGCCCCCGGCTCCCGGCCGCCCCTCCCGAGGCCCCGGCCGGGAGCGGGTTCTGCGCGTGAGAAATCTACGTTGGTCTGAAAGGAGGGGTTGGTTACTTGTGCGTGAGGAAGAAAGGTCTGAGGCCCGGGAGGTTGGGAGACTTGAGGACCTGTCCCACCGCGTGTGTCACTGAGGGGGTTCTGGCTTTGACTGCCGCTCTGCGGAATTGGAGTCGGGAGAATGTAGAGGAAGGGCCCTTTGGTCTGAGTCTTCGCTCAAGAACATCAGCCATCCCTCGAAAGGGCGGGGGCGGTCTGGGCGCCCCTCACGTCTGGAACCGCGGCTGAGACACTAACTGTGCCTGGGCCTAAACTCCACTCATAGCCAAGGGCCTTGGTGTCAGGATATCCTCAGGGAGCTGATTTGAGTAGGAAACCATGGAGAGACTTTAAATCATCCTGCCAACCAACCAAGTTCGCAGCCGAGCCCCCATGCCTCCAGTCAGCCTAGTGAGGCCTCCCATAGAAGTTGACAGCCTGGGCTTTACTATGGCAAGCTGCACTTGAGAATCTGGGTTTTGCATCTGCCATGTCCAAGTTTCCCAGCGTTAATTAGCCATTTTTAAAATCACAGTACTAGTCCTTGTGCTCAAAATGCACTTTTAGCTGGCCTAATTCAGCAAAAGCTACAAGGCTATTTTGGAGAGAAGAGCATGACTTAGGTATGCATCCTGTAAGACAATATGCAGTTGTTGCTGCAGGGTGTACTTTGGTGGCATTCCACAGAGGCCAGAGGGACTTCAGCTCCCTAATCTGTGCTCTGACTTCAGCCCAATGTGTCACACACCCCTTGGTGGGGCCATCACGTAACTCAGGATATCCAGTTACTGAAAACTTTCTTGCCACAAGAGGTTGTGATTACAAGGCTCACTGACTAGCCAAATGGCCTACTTCAGGAACTTGCAACCTGAGACTGGACCTAGGCCAGTTCTACTGGACAGTCATCCCAAGGTGGCCCTGGCCACCTCAGTGGCCATCCCTAGGTGGCTCTGATCCCACAGCCAGCCATAGCCACCAACGATTTGTCATTATTCTAGTTCAGAAAGCAATGTCACAATGAAAAGAAAAACCCATAGAGCTAACGAGCTCATATTAGAAGACGCCTCATTTCTAAGCTGTTCTTTTATGAGTCTATTTATGAACCTTATTTTATGCTCTGCACATTCTTGATTTCCAAGCAAAATCAAAAAAGCAACTGGACTGAGTCATCACCATGAGGTGCAATTCACCTCATAGGATTTAAAGTTAACCGAAAACATATTTGACATGAAAAAAACAAAAGACTACAACAACTCAATCCTTCAGTTTCTGTTTAGTGCACTCACTTGCCATTGCTATATCTCAGACCTTACCCTTAACGAAAGGGGTCTAGCAGACTTTGGAGGACACAGGGCTGGGTTCAGATTCCTATCGCACAACTTACTAACGATGTGATTTCTCTGAGCCTTGGTTTCTCCATCTGGTGATGAAAATATTTACCTTGAAAGGTTATAATGAGGATCAGCAGTAACGCGCTTCAAGCACTTAGCACAGAACCTGGTGCACAGCAGGCTTTCGGATGTATTTGATAAAGTGGGCTCATGTACTGTGAAGCATATGACCACACAGCACATGCACATCATCATCATAAAGTTTCCAATCCCCCCCCAAAAAAGACATTCCAACTTTGAACTAGTAAGATATACTCACATGAAAGCCTGTTTTAGGTTCCTGGCACGCCATTTTAGAGTCTGCCTTCACTGCCAAGTCAGGAAAGAATCAGTCTCTCAAGTCAGATGCTTAGACCCCGGGCAGATCACAGAGCATCTTGAGGAGGTGTCAGGCTGGTGAAGATCATGCCAGTTAGACTAGGTGGTCAAAAGCACCCAGCAAAGAAAGGGTCAAGAGAGAAGAGCATATACACTGGTCAGAGAAAGCGCTGGGGATAGAATGAATGGGTGGCGGTGCAGGGACAGGGAGCAGGATGTGACCCCATTGCCAGGTGGGAGGCCGGGCCCCTTCTCGGTGCCCTCTGCACTTGTGTATCCAAAGATTTCCTCAAGTCAGCGGCCAACTCTTTGGAACCTGGTAGAGTGGAAACGAATGGAGCTGGCTGCATGGAAGGTAGGGGCTGTGCGTAGGGAGCGCTTGTGGTTGAGTAGGGGGCTCTGTATCCCATTCAAAGGGGCAGCTGCCGCTCAGTCTCAGCCAGCGTTTCTCTTGTGAGAATCGGTGCAAATATGCTAGATCTTCCGACTTTTCAGGAGAAAAATCTCCAATCTAGATTTTACTATAAAATTGCTCACTTTTTAAGTGTTGATGGCAAATTGAAATTCTTACAATGTTGCAAAGGGCAAGCTAAAGCAATCCGATGGCCATCAGTTTGCAACCTGTGCCTGGAGTGGTCAGAATAACAAAGCAAAAGCACTGCCATAGACTACAGCAGGCCCCAGGTGCCCAGCCTGCCTGCCACATGCAGTGGGTGGCCTGGTTATGTCTCATCATGCACTGGAAAACCAAGGGACACTACTGCAGCATTTTAGTGCCAGACCCACGTGTACGTCCCTTTTTTTTTGAGTTGGAGTCTCACTCTGTCACCCAGACTGGAGTGCAGTGGCCGCTCCCGGCCACCACAGCCTCGACCTGCTGGGCTCCGGCGATCCTTCCACCTCAGCCTTCCAAGTAGCTGGAACTACAGGCGTGCGCTGCCACGCCTGGCTAATTTTTTGATTTATTGTAGAGATGAGGTCTCACCAAGTTGCCCAGGCAGGTCTTGAACCCTAGGGCTCAGGCAATCCACTCACCTCGGCCTCCCAAAGCGTGGGATTACAGGCTGAGCTACCAAGCCCGGCCTCGTACGTCAGTCCAGTCAAAAACCAAGGCATCTCTCTCTGCTTTCTCCTGTCTTTCATATTCTTCGTTGATTGGTTTCAGCCACATGTACAGTTTTCCTACCCTCTGCCCCTCACAATCATTTTTTGAAAAACTTTCCTTGTAGCCCTGCGGAGCTGTCCTCATGGCTTGTAATCAGCCCCCGGGGGCCCGCGTCTCCCATCCCTTTCCCTGATCTGGCCCTTCTGAGAGAACTCCCCAGGCAACCTCAATCACACTGGAAAAAAATCTCAGAGGGAATCTAGTCCACTGTCCTGCTCCGACAGCTGGGAAAACAGAGGCCCAGAGAAGCCAAGTGACGTGACTAGGGTCACAGAGCTAATCAGAGGATGCACCATCAGGACCCCTGCTTGCCAGCAGGGATTCCTTCTGTCATGGAGACCTCACAGAAGCGTCCTTTGCCCTTATTTTGAGCACCTAGTGACTTGGCTATGTAAGAGGTCACTAAATATCATGGATGGGGAGGCATGCCAGCTGGTTATAGATTCTGAAACAACTGAACTTGTCATTTTTCATCAGAAAAAAGAAGTACTGACAGAATATCGCCACAGGAGCCCCAGTTGGGCTGCCTCAGCGGCTCTCGACGCAGCGCCCTCAGAGGTGAATTAGTGTGGCTTGAATTTAATGAAATCTTCTAAGAAACTCCAGGGCAGATGTCGTGAGGCTCTAAAGACCACTCTCCTTTAGTGTGTCCTTTTTCTTAAACACTCCAGAGCTTGCTTTTGAAGCCATCTTAAAATCTATTATGGATAAGGTAGGTATGAATAAATAAGTGAAGTCTGCTTTTGTGCAGGAGGTTGGTTCTCTGGTGCTTCTAATAAGTTTTAACCAGGCTAGATTTTCACCAAGTGTTGAAAGGGTCTCCTGCCCTGTCTCCCCCCAGCCCTGGCAGTTCATAACACACCTTACACTCTTTTTCTCAGCACTTCCACACACCTAGAACTGTTTGGGAAGAAGAAGGAAGTCTAGCAGAATATCGTTGCACATTACTGAAAAAGGCAGGTTCCCAGATAGTGAGTGGGAGACAGGCAAAGGGCATCCCCTAAAACTGAGAAAGGAGGCTTCTTACAAGAGTGCACACCTGGCTGGGGTGACAGTAGAGCTGGTGGGTATGTCTGATTTGAGTGACAGAGACCTACCTTCCAACCACCTCTGAAAACATGCATTTGAGGAGCAGTAGAGATTCTGGGTTTGGTTTTCTTTATAAGAGTGTGGGAATTCACCTTTTGGTTAAGGCCAAAGGGGAACAATTAAATAGAAACCAGCATTTTCCGAACACAGACTGTGACCTATTAGTGGATCATAAAATCAATTTGGTGGGTGTGACCAGCATTTCTTTTTCTATAAAAATGGAATAGATTAGAAAAGAGTAGAAAACATCAGCAGCATGCATTGCATGTAGTAAAGGTGTGTATTATTTTGTGAAACTTTTGTCTGGTGCTCACACACTTGGTATACCAAATAGCATTTAAGAGCACACACCCTGGTGTCAGGCTGCCTGGGTTCAAATCAGTCATGGGTCTGCTACTTCCTAGCTACCTACTCACTTCTCTGCACTTCAGCTACCTCGTCTGTAAAATGGAGATCATAATTTTATCTATGTCATCAGGTTGTTGTGAGAATTGACTATGACAAAATACAGAAAGTGCTTGGAAGAATATGGAGGCAGAGTGAGGCCATGTACACATCAAGTGTGACTTTTATCCTGCTGTGTTTACTGGGGGTCACACAGAAAAAATCTGAAAGCCTTTGATCTAGAAAATGGCAGCTCTGACAGTGCTACCTTTGCTCAGGGCCCTAGTCCCAGCTGGGTCTAACTCACAGCCTCCTGCTTTCTCTGGTGAGGTCTGTGACGAGTAGTCTAAATGCAGCCTGCCTGGCCCGTCTCTCCTGAACTCTCCTGAGAGCAGTTTCCCACCACGCGATGCTGAACCCTAAAAAGTCGTGCTTGGCAGAGCTACCGAGTAAAGAGGGAGCAGTGCCCTGAGAGCCTGAGGACAAGCCTTGGAAGGAAAGTGGTTGGGCTCAGTCAGGATCTAAGGCCTCTAGGGAGGAGCAGGCCCTTTACTCCAGGGAGACCTACCAAGCTCACATGTCTGACAACACTCACTCCTAGTCTTGAAAACAAAATTCAGCTCTAGGAGCTCCTTCCAGAGCTGAATGTCTTCTCTCCCTCCTTTCGGCTTTCTCTCCCACCCCCTTTTCCATCTCCCGCTCTTTCTCCCACCCCCTCCACCTCCCTTCCTCCTCTTTCTCCTCGTAACAGACTTCAGGCCCCCAAAAGGCTTAATGAACTACAGCTTTCATCTGTTTCAAGTATTTAGTCATGACAGAAAGAATTACCTTTTTTTAGCTGGAGAGGAAGAAACGCTTTAGTTATCAGCAGAGCTGGCCAGGGGCCAGGCAGCCTCTGGAACAGTCTGTGGGGATTAGAATGCCAGAGGTAGCCATTCATCTGGCTGGACATGTCCACACCTTGGGAGCACAGTCTTGCCAGCTGAGACCTTAGGGCCAGCCTCCCCCAGATCTGACACAGCAATCAAGAATCGGAACCCAACCGGGCTCGGTGGCTCAGCCTGCAATCTCGTGCCTTTGGGAGGCTGAGGTGAGTGGATTGCCTGAGCTCGCGGGTTCAAGACCCGCCTGGGCAACTTGGCGAGACCTCATCTCTACAATAAATCAAAAATGAGCCGGGCGTGGTAGCGCGCACCTGTAGTTCCAGCTACTCGGAAGGCTGAGGCGGAAGGATCTCCAGAGCCCAGCAGGTCGAGGCTGCGGTGGCCGGGAGCGGCCACTGCACTCCAGTCTGGGAGACAGAGACTCCAACTCAAAAAAAAAAAGAATCGGAACCCTTCCTCTTGCTCTCCCTTCTGGCCGTGGTGAACAAGGAAAAGGTGACCCAGCCGCACTAGAGACCTCAGGAGCATGGAGGGGTGGGACTGGAGGGCCGCCTGATTGGCTTGTGGAGAGTAGCAAACACAGATGGTGATAAAATAGTTCTTTACCCAGTTCTCTACCCTCACAATAACCCTATGAAGAAGACACTGATAGTATCCCCGTTTTACAGATGGCAAAACTGTGGTGCACAGCTGCTGAGTAACTCGCCCAGGTAAAGGGCAGGAGAGTGAGAATCAGGATGTGAGTGGGTCCTGCCTGGGCTCCACACGCACACCCTCACCCACCGCGTTACCCGCCCCTTCAGTGTGGGTTTTCTTCTCCCTACTCCATCCGCAGATAAGATCCTGGTTCACTGTGTCATGGGCCGCAGCAGGTCGGCGACGCTGGTCCTGGCCTACCTGATGATCCACAGAAACATGACCCTGGTGGACGCCATCCAACAAGTGGCCAAGCACCGCTGTGTCCTACCCAACCGGGGCTTTCTGAAGCAGCTCCGAGAGCTGGACAAGCAGCTGGTGCAGCAGAGGCGACAGGCCCAGCGCCCGGCTGGTGAGGAGCACGCTGACAAGGCGCTGTAGGGCCCTCCTCTCGGGTGAGCAGAGACACTTGGGAACGGTTGAAAATAGCTCTGGCCTTTGACTTCGTTGGTCACGGAGAAGGGACAATGAAACCCAAACTTGACTTCTTCCAACAATCTTGTTACACTTCCCGGTGTGTGCTGGGAACAGGGAGGATCAGAGCCGCCTCCTGTCAGAGTCTAGTTCTCAACTTCCCAGCAAAATGGGAGAAGTGGGCTCCCAGCAGAAACAGTTACAGACGAGCCCACAGTAAGATGGAAGAGACAAAGGATTTTAAAATGTATAGGCATCGGGCTATGATTAAACGTTTGTCTGAAAGGAAAGTCACGTTCTTACACAAATAATTTATAAATATAAATTGATTTTTTAACCACAGAAAAGTACTCAGTGAACGGTGTCACACGAGCGTTTTTGCACAGCTTAGTTGAGTCTTCCCCCTGGACATCCTGCATTTCTGTACCATCCCATGTCCCATTTGTCTTTTCTGTGGAATCCCCAGGCTCGTGTCACCATCTACGGATGCTCATGTCATCTGGTAGAGGTGGGAAGGGGGTACTGAGCTCCTGTACGGAGTCCCTGCTTTGGACTTCTTTACCTTCCTGAGGCAGCCAGGGCTCCTCAGAATCTTAGCCACAGCTGCCATGACCCAGGAAAACTCAGTGGATTGTGGTAAACTTGAACAAGTAGTTTGACTTTCTAATTTTGAAAGAAAGAGAGAGGAGATACTCCTCAGGGGAGAACTGGGGGAGCCTCTTTCCTTTTGGTTCTAGTCAGGGCAACAAGGGCGGTTTTCGTCCCAGCAGGAGGTATTTGCAGATGTACTGCTTGCTGTGGGATGGGAGGACAGGGCAGCCAGTGAGCTTGGGTGTGGAGCTCGCCGCCCTGAGAGCTAAGCCAGTTGCCATGACTGCGTGATTTTCATTCTCGAGGAAAAACAAGAGCAGGTTCGAAGCGGGTAGTGATAGCTTCTGGAACCAGGAACGAACCCTAAGCCAGACAGAACTCAAAAGAGGTGCTGCTGATGGAGATGTCAGCAGTCAAGGACCAGAAACGGAAACTGCTGGGAGAAAGCAGGTGATAGAGGCCTACTGGGAGGATATGAAAAGGAGCCCCACTCTGCAGTCTGGCTGTGGTTTTCAGCAGAATGAAAGAGGAAGTTCTTAAGGAAGGGAGGAGACAGTTCGGGCCTCAGTAGATGGGTAAAGCCACCCAAGAGTCACCCTGTGGCCTTTGGGGAGCTGTCCTGCTTTTGTGCCAGAGTGAACTTAAAGCCGGGGCCCCCGTGGCTGGGCCTGGCTTCCCAGAACTGCCCAGAGCCTGCTGTGGGAGTTGCCCTGGCCCAGAAGGTATCTGGGCCCTCTCATTAACATGCACATAGAGGGGAGTCCCCTGAAACCCCCTCGTGGTAACAGCATGGGTTTTCTAATACATTTTGAAACCCGAGGCACTACAAAGCAACAAGGCAAGGATGAAATGAAAATATACACGTGAAGTGAATTGGCATGTTTTGGTGCTAAGACTGAAAAGGGGGACGTGAAAATGCAACAGTTGCTGACCAACGAAGGTTAATGGAACTGCTTCATGGCTCAGATTTGGGTGTAAGGGGAACCACACACAGGCTCTTGGGAAACAGATGCAGACCAGAAGGGGCCTGGAGTCTAGCAGTCCCAACCTACTTCAGTTATCTTATAGGCCTGATCTATTCTGTGGCCAGAGAAATGCCAATATTTCTATTTTAGTGAGTATTTACATTTAGATGAATTCACATGTGGAAGGCCGTGTCAAGGTCATTGCTGGTGTTTCTCCAGCATCCCTACGCCTTCTTCTTCCATGCGCCCTTCTCTTGGTGGGGCTGTGGGTCCTGCCGAGGGCAGCGGAAGCTGAGAACTTCAAAGCTGGGGATCTGATCTCTTCAAAATGACTCCTGGAGCCAGGGGTAGGAGAAGGGAGGAACAGAAGTTTTTGGAAAAGTGTTTCAAGTCTTCAGAAGCAAAATATTCATTCGTCAGCAAGTACTTATTGGGAATCTACCACATGCCACAAACTGGGTTAGGAGGCCAAAAGTCAAAAGAAAAATGCAGGTTGTGATAAAGCGTAATGAGGGAGATAGGTATGGAGGTGGAGAAAAATGGGGAAAGGGAGAAAATCCCTTTAGACAGGTGGTGGAGGAAGACCTGTCTGAGGAACAGGGTAAGCTTAGGCTTGAAGGAACACTTCCAAATGGGGAGGCACATTCCAGGCTGAGGAACTGCCACTATGAGCCTGGAGCTCATGGGTGACAGCAGGAGGGGAAGAGAGGTACAGAGAGACTCCATGTTACTTCAAGTGCAGAGAAAAAGCCCTGGACAGTTTTAGGCAGAGGAAATGCTATGATCTGTTTTGAGATCACTCTGGAAAGAAGAAATCATTTTGGCTGACGAGCGGAGGGGTTGTCGGGAATGACGAAGAGGTGAGAAGACCAGTCAGGAAGCTGCTGGCAGAAATGGAGGAGGTGGCCAGGCAGCCCCAGAGGGTTCGTATTCAAGATTATTTTGGAATTACCTGGAAAACGGACAGGACCTGCCGAGAGGGGAGGGAGAAATGAAGGATAACTGTTGTGATTTCTTGGTGGTGCCTTCATACTGACTTGGGGTTGACCAGGGCAGCCACAGGAGAGGGGCTGGAAATCACCAGTTCAGGTGTGTCATGTTCGTAAGACGTGCAAAAGGTGTCCTGGTCCTTTGACCTGGAATCTAGAGCTCAGAGGAATGCTCATGACTGGAGATAGAATTCTGGGTGTCACCTGTAAAGAGGTGGCATTTGCAGTCATCATCGTAGATAAAATAATGGATCTTAATGTTGCAGAAAATCAGTACTTAGAGCTAGGCCTGGGTAGGGGAGGAAGATCCAGGAAGGGACTAGAAAAGGTGGAAGGGCTTCTCGAGCCTGGGCACAAAGAAATGGAAGGCATTGATTCCTAAGGTACCAGTAGTCGCCCTCCGAGGCTCTGGCTGACTGCAGACCAAGGCTTGCTCGCAGCAACAAAGGAACCTATATTTATATGGCACTTAACAGTTTTTACAGCATCGTTTATTCATTAGCTAAACCTTTAAATCAGTGAGGTGACAAGGTAGGGCTTTTTACAGAGTACAGTGTTCAAGGAAAAAGAGCTGGGATTCAGAGAGACCTGGGTTTGTTTCAATTTACAAATTTTAGCTGGGTGAGTTTGGGTAATTAAGCTACCTTTGAGCCTCAATCTCCTGATCCGTAAATTGGAAACAACTGTCCCATTTCCCACACAGGGTGGGTGTGTGGATCACATGCCAGGACAGTTTGTGAAAGCTCTTTGTGACAAGACTGTGAGTCATTATTTCTAAACTAGAACGTTGGCAAGGAAGATTGATATGCCTTCACATCTGGGCAGGAATCACTTGAGCTATTAGAAAGTGAGGCTGGCCAGACGCAGTGGCTCAAGCCTGTAATCCTAGCACTTTGGGAGGCTGAGGTAAGTGGAATGCCTGAGCCCGCAGTTCAAGAACGGCCTGGGCAACTTGGCAAGACCTTATCTCTACAATTAAAAACAAAATCACAAAATCAGCTGGGCGTGGTAGCATGCACCTGTAGTTTCGGCTACTTGGAAGGCTGAGGTGGAAGGATCACCGGAGCCCGGCAGGTTGATGCTGGGGTGGCCATGAGCATGCCACTGCACTGCAGCCTGGGCAATGGAGTAAGACTCCAACTCAAAAAATAGTGAGGTTGGCAATGGACAACCACCTATTAAGACTCTTAAAAAGTGAGAAGAACACATTGATGGTTTTAAAAGACGTGGCCTGTTAAATGAATCCCAACCCAAGGTTGACTGTATTTCAGTTCTGATGGATTCAAGTTCCTGTTTCCCAGAATCCTTGGCAATGCATTCAAGTCTAAACTGATTACTCTAGGGAGAGTGGGTGAGGAGAGGACAGGGTGCTTGGAGGCCATCACAGAACAGCCGTTCTCTCCTGTGCTATGTTTTTCTGTTCCCTTAAGAAACGTTAGGACTTGGGGCCAGCCGAGGGGTTCCCACACCTGGCTATGCAGCAGTCTTTAGGGAGCAGGCGCAGCACAGAATGTCCCTGGCACTCTTCTTAGATTCTGGCCTAGCAGGTCTGGGACAATGACTGGGACTGGTCCACAAGCTCCCTAGAGGACTGTGAGGCAGGCAGGGTGTGAGGTCAACGGAACCAAAGGGTGCGACTAGCAGGCCACTGCCAAGGGAAACGCAGAGGGGAATCTCAGCCCCCAAAGAATCTTAACACAAGAGGAGAGACTAAAGATGTGAGTTTCAAGGTGAGGCCTGTGGGAGGCTCAGTGTAGCTTCCTATTCAGACAGTTTTCAGGCTTCCCAACCCACCTCCAGGCCCCGCAGCCTCCTGCCCGATGTGTGGCTCCCTGGGCTGCCTGCCCCATGGCCATTCCTGAACCGATGCGGCGCTGGGTTCATGCCGACAGTCCACCAGCACTCCCCACACTCAGGATGGAGAGGTCTCCTTTCCTACTGGCGCAGCACCTCACCGGTCCTCTTCTCCCTATGTGCCAACGGCCCTTGCATAAGTGTCTTCTTGGAAACCCCTCAGCTACCACAGATATAACCCCACTGACTTTGCAGTTGCAGAAGGAAGGGACTGAAAGATAAAACCTTGATACTAAACCCAATGTATTTTGTAACAGTGAAAGAAAATAAAGGGGGACAGCACAAGGCAGAACCCCGTCGGGCATCCTCCCTTTACATGGGCCTTTTATTCTGGTGTGTATGCACTATCCTGCCATTTCAGCTGGGAGTCCACTTTAAGGTTCATGTCTGTAATGTGTCTAACACCTAATTATTTTGTGTTGAAACAACAGTGGAAAAGCAACTTTTTTCTCCCAAGGGGTATAAAAGCAGTGACGTCTTTAACAAGAGACTGGAGAACACCCATGTTTAGACACTTGGAGAGAGCTCTGTGGCCAGTTCCACACAGGTGCCAAGTCAAGCATTCATCCTAGACTTCGTGCTTGAATAATCTAGTTTCAACAAGCAGACAGAACTTCCTCTGAATGCCATAAAATAATGTTTTTGAATATTCACTTTTGGGGGGGTCTAAACTTTAAGGAAAACATACAGTCAGTCATTCACAACAGAGCAAAACTTTCACACCTTGTTTTAAGAAAACAATTTTTCAAGCACACAATTCCCAACTGGGTGCTTTTCTTGAATTAATCTTTATAAAAATGAAGTTTGCTACATGGTACTAGGCTCTGAGGGGTGTTCGTTACAGACTTCACAAATGAGGCAACTGGGTATCTGTGGGGGATCTCTTTGCAAATGAAGATCAAAGTCAAAAAGAAAAAAACAATTTCACTTTATTTTTAAAGACAACGATTGGCATACAGAAGGTATGCACTAGCATAAAATAAACTTTCATGAAAAGCATTAAAATCCATTATAAATTAATTTATTAAATAGGTATTTGGTATATGTGATGGTTTTATTAGATATTACTCTTATTTATTGCCAACCCCTCCCCCAAAGTCAAAACAAATCAGAAAATCTCATAACTCCAATTTACACTAAATAATTTATTTTCCCAAAATGTGTATGTGTTCTGAGATGGGACACATGATACAGTTCAATTGGTCATTCTCTATCAATCATAATATGACAGGACACAAGAGGCTAAAAATGGCTCATCATAATTTATTTTATGTTAAAATGTACAGCTTTTTTTTTGTTTGTTTTTTGTTTGTTTTTTTTGAAGTGACTGACTAAAAAGAGAACAGATAAATACAAGAGTGTCGCTGGCTCCTATTTTATACAAGGATTACGCCTCTCCTGCTTGGCCCTTACTGTCACCCTGTACAGGTACAAAGGCTACAAAAAAGGAAGCAATATAAACAGACACAAATAACTTTTTTGCTTTTTTACATGCGATTTGTAAGCTTAGGTTGAGCTATTCACAAGCTACTTTTCTATTTTTCCTTAAAAAATAACTCCAATATTTTATAAAGATAGAAAAATCTACAGATGGAATGAAAATGTAAAGTTAGAGGCATTTCCATAAAATAGCAACTTTACACCAAATTCACTATTTTTTTTTAAATCCTGCCAAGTATTTGGACATATATGAAATGTTTCAAAACCTGACAGATAAACACTGAGATATGCTTCATTCAATAAACAGAAGTCTGCATTTATAAAACAGAAAGCTGCCTTTTTTCCCCAAAGAAATCTGTCACCAAAATGGAAAAGGGTCTCAACTTTACACCAAACATTTAGCAATAAAACCCTTTTGACTAACCAAATGGGAATAGCTTTTATAGCTCTTTACAGTTTTATAATTAACAAAAATATAGTTTTTTTTTAAAACCCTCAAATTAGGGCACCCTAATCAAGGCAAAAAACTTAAGAAATGGCTTACTGTTAGCACAACACTTGTACAGTACTACAAAATGCACTGTCACTAACAAAGACATTAGCGGCATGCTGAAGTGTCACCTTAAACAAAATATACAATAACTGAAATGCTAAAGGCATTTACATGGAGTGGACAGGGAAGAAAAAAAAGCTCTAGGTTCAATATTGAAACAGATAATTTGGGGGGGCTTGATATCCACATTGT
The DNA here is from genome assembly GCF_000164805.1 of Carlito syrichta. NCBI lineage: Eukaryota > Metazoa > Chordata > Mammalia > Primates > Tarsiidae > Carlito > Carlito syrichta. The sequence continues at coordinate 197,285 of NW_007038836.1, read as the reverse complement.
TTAATGGAAGCAGGCACAACAAGTGGCTGCCTCCGAACTGTAGTCCAAAGAGAGGCCTTCCTTTGCAGAGAATTGTATATAAAAGTAACAGAAACAAAGGTACCAAAAAAGAAAAAGGAAAAAAAGAAAAACAACTTGTATAAGGCTTTCTGCTGCATACAGCTTTTTTTTTTTTTTTTTTTTTTAAATAAATGGTGCCAACAAATGTTTTTGCATTCACACCAATTGCTGGTTTTGAAATCGTACTCTTCAAAGGTATTTGTGCAGATCAATCCTAGAGTGACGCCCGGTAGCTTCTGGGGACTGCCCACGCTGTCTACCTTCTCATGTAGGACCCATTGAGAGATTGCTTGGACATGCCCGTGTTCATGTAGCCGTGATGTCCGGGGGCCGTGTACATCATGTTACCGTGGGGCGGGGTCTGCATTGGCTGCTGGGCATATGGCTGGGTGCCCATCATGCCCATCTGCATCTGCATAGGGTATTGGGGCGTTTGATTCATGTAGCCATGGTTGCTGTGGTAGCCACTGTTCATCATCGGCTGGGACATGCTGTACCCATTCATGGCATTCAGAGTGTTCATGTTCATGTTCACAGAGTTGACGTTGTAGGCTGGGGCTGGCATTAGGTTCACACTCATGTTCATGCCTCTTTGCATCGTTAAAGTTCGTGCAGGACCCTGCATGGCTACAGTCTGGGAGCGCCCGTAGATCTGTGACTGATGGGTGGCAGCGGCTGGTGACAGAGACGCCGACTTGGTTCGCATGGAGACGTGGCCCTTGCTGGCAATCTGGGTTTGCAGTCTTTGGCTGTGAGAGATGCCAATATTTGATGCAGCCATGTTCCGCTGCAAAAGTGGCGGCGGCAGATTCATCGGAGGAGGAGTCAGGTTGGGGGGTGGGGTCATGGTAGCTTGTGCTTGGGGTCCTCCAGGGACGGAGTGTGGAGACTGAGAAAGCTGAACAAGCCCTGTGTTACTTAATGGTGTGGACAAAGAGGCACTGTTTGCATAGGAAGTCACAGCAGCGGAATGGCTGTAAGGCAATGAATGATCAATAAGTGTATTAGTTAACTGCTGTAGTTTGGCAAGGCTGAAGGTGGCTGACGGCTGTGGGTAATGCCCAGCCCCAAAGTCGCTCTGACCCATCCGCTCATATAAGCCGATGTTGGCGTTGCCGGTCTCGGGGATTTCAGCCAGCTGCATGGGTGGGGTGAAGTTAGCAGCCATGCTGCACTGAGCCAGCTGCTGGCTGCTGCTCGGAGGCCTCTCCACCACGCAGCCTTGGGGAGACTTGACGCTGCAGGTCGGGGGAGAACTGATGCTGGTTTGCTGCAGCATGCTGCAGCTCCCGCTGATGTTGGACATCTGCTGGGTGACAGCACAGCTGCTCTGTGTCAGATTGCTGGAGGTGAGGTTGCTATAGGAGCAGCTGTTCTGTGAAGAGCCGTTTCCACAAATGCTGCCACCCATGGTAGAATCATAGCTGCTTGGGTTTTCGTAGTTCTCAGTTGTGCTCTCGATGCTGCCCAGATCACTAAATCCGCTGTCCACGACTTGCTGTGAATGATCGGAAACTGATGGCACATCCATCATGGGACTGGTTTCCATGTTCTGCAAAGATGGCACGGAGATGGCACTTTGATCTGGGCTGATTTGGGCATAGCTGTTTTCCAGGGCAGGGACACTTGGGCTGTTGACAGAACGTACTGACTGGCCAGGATGGGAATGGACGGATGAAACCGGGCTACTGTGGTCTGACTGTTGGCAGTCGTCCAGAGTGGCGGCCACCTGTGGACTTTGGTCTGCATGGGTGTAGTTCTGTAGGCTTCTACAGGCCTCTTGAGTCTCAGCACAATCCTGAAAGGTGTCGTCATGTTCGCTGTTCTCCTGGGTCAAAGACTGAACTGCCTGGACAGTCTCAGAGTCGATTTCCATGGCTGCTGTGTTTCCCTCTTTGAACTCGGAATCGACTTCTTTGCTGTTCTTTTGGTCCTGCTTCTGTGCCTGTTCTTCTGGGGGTTCCTCATCGGATTCAGGGGCAGCCTCAGTGTCCCCAGGAAGCTCCTTGGGCTCACTGTTCTCACTGTTACATGAAGCTGCGAGGTCAACGCCACAGTCCATTAAGACCTCTGGGTTCGAATGACTAGGCTGAGCACTAAGGTCTAAAAAAGCCTCCTGGTTTTCCAGTACTTCTTTGAAGGTTTCCCTGGGGAGTTCTTCCTTCTCCACTTCAGCAGACTCCATGTGACTGTCGTCTTCATCATCTGCATCGTGATCCTCGTTGTGAGATGGCTCCTCCTCCTCTTCCTCCTCCTCTTCATGGTCATCCAGACGCACAGGGTCTTCTTTTTCCACGGAGGTTTCAGGTTCTTCTTTTTCCTGAATTTTAGCGCCATCTGGGCCTTTTTCTCCATTTCCTCCTTCTTCTTCTTCCTCTTCCTCCTCCTCCTCCTCCTCCTCCTCCTCTTCCTCCTCAGGTTTGGCTACATCATCTTCTGGTTTTTCGCCTGGTGATGTATTTGGACTTACAGGCGCACACGTTTCCTCCCTTTTGTCTTCATCCTGAGGCAGCAGGGTTTCTGCAGTTTCCTTGACCTCCTCCTCAGTCCCGATGGGAGTGGGGCTGGTTTTGTCTTCCGAAGTCTCCTTCTGTTCTTCCACTGTTACCTGATCATCAGGTTCCATGGGTGTTTCTGGCGGGGTGTACAAATTCAGCTTAAATCCAGTCTTCCTCTCTTTGTTTTGCCTCCACTTAGATAGACCACGCTTTGTTCCTTTTGGCCACACTTGTTTGCACTTTAGAGGTTCAGGATTGTCTTTACTGCCTTCTTTCAAGTTATGTGCATCATCATCCACATTGTCTTAGTGAAGAGACAGAAAGGGGAAGGAAGAAAAACAAAGTCTTAGAAAGTATAACCATGGACAACTTGAAGCCATTCCCCTAAATTAATTAGCAAACACTGTTTTCAATTTAGCATTTTAAGAGCTGATGGTAAAGACATAATCAAGACTAATGTAGAATAATATTGTGGCATAAACCAAGTAAATAACCCAGGCCTGGGAAAATAACATATTGGGAACACATGGAAACAGGCAACTATAATAAACCTATTTGAGTTTAACAACAAGACATTCTCTGATGCAAAAGCCTGGAGTTCCACAGCATAAAAAGATCAATTTGAACATTTACAAATTAGGAAATATAGGGGAAAGGGATTAATGCTAACTTATATCCAAATCATCACTGTGCTGGAAAAATGACTAGAAGCCTAACTCACATATCTACCCTGAGAGAGTAAACTTCTGTTTGTGGACAGTTACTGGATTCAAATGATCTTGGATGACATTATTTACTTTGATGTGAATGTTCTCTCTGGCATAAAAATAAACTGTGTACCTCTGAAACGAATGAATAGATAACTAAACACCCAAAACAAATGCAGTTGTAATCATCATCATTTTTAGGGTCATCATTTTTATATGACACAAACGACAATGTAATTACTATTAAATTACAAAATACTTAAAATACAGCTAAGCTATTCTTTTTTATCAGTAATTCTGTCCATTCTGAATTTTGGATCACTATGCTGCTCAAATGTGAGATTTGAGTATTAGAGACAATTAGAAACAAACCATAAATGTGATGTTCGTTTCAGTTCAGCTGACTTTATCTTTACTGTGTCTATATACATAGGTGAATATAAATATGTATATATTCATGTAAATGTAAACAAACAAATAAATGTATGAATAATTATACATAGAAAACACCCAAGTGTTCTTAAGATCTTTAGAAAATTAAAAACCCCAACAACTCCTAGAATCAGTGGTCAGTTTAAAAGAAAAGCTTTATAAAGAACAATAGCTTTGCTAGAAATACTATTTGGGGCTAGGCACAGTGGCTCACACCTGTAATCCCAGAACTTTGGAGGCCAAAGCGGGAGGATTGCTTGAGTCCCAGGAGTTTGAGACCAGTCTGGGCAACATTGTGTGGCCTCATCTTTACAAAAAGTTAGCCAGGTGTGGGGCGTGTGCCTGTAGTTCCAGCTACTTGGGAGGCTAAAGCAAAATAATCACCTATGCCCAGAAGGTTGAGGCTGTGGTGAGCTGTGATCAAGCCACTGTACTCTAGCCTGGGCGAAAGAGTGAGTCTGTAACTAAAAAAAAAAAATGGAGAAGAAACACAATTTTGGATAATAAAAATAAGATCTAACAATCAACACGGAGCAAATACCCCTTTTGACTCAATGCAGCGATTTCTAATCCAATCAGTGCATAGCAGGGAAAGCTCTGGCTCACTTAGATTATGAAAAGATTGCAGATAAACTTACCTGCAAGCATAACACTCAAACTGACTAGCTGAAAAGAACTGATGATATAAATGATTCATTCAGAAGTGGCTGAGGTAGCAGTCATCTCAGGACATTTCTACTCACAATGGCAGACCACAGCCATACCAAGGCCCAATGCCCCTAGATTTCTGCATTCTTATTCCACATGCTACTGGACCTACCAGCTTTTGTAGGAACACCTTAGATCAGAAGACAAGTTTTCTGCTCATTACCTTTTGGAAAGAAAATCCCAAGAGGAACCAGGCATAACATGACCACTTAGAATTTTTCAAGGTCAACAGCACAATGTGAGGAACAAAGGCAGCAATAATTCACTTACAGGCTCCTAAGAAGCAGCCAAGAAATAGAAACGATGCTCAGTTTCTACACACAAAAAAGATCTCTCACTGCAACTTGTTGTTGTTTGTTTAGAAAAAACACAAAGCATAAGGCCTGACTTCTCTATACCTAGGGTAAGATGTCACTCCCTCAGCAAAATACTGTATACAGTTAGAAGATGTTTATGCTTATGTTCTTGAATCTGTGGCTTTTCAAAAGCTACACAGATACCTGTGGTTCCCAGGGAAATGAGATAGCCTGTTCTCTAGAAGGGAATACATTCTGAATAGAGTCATCTAAACCAGAGAGTAGAAAGACTGTCCCACATACTCTCATGATTCAGCTGGGAGCACAAGTTCCCATCTTGACGAACAAGGGATAGCTGTTTTTAAACAGGGCAGCAAAGACAATTCACGGGTGTTCAATATTTTTTTAAAGGATGGGGTACAGGTGTCTCCATCAACTTAAAAGAAAGAATAGTTTTCTGCTTTCTATGTTATCTGAAATGATCAAAGCTAATACTGATAGTGTGGGTAAGTTTAGATGATTCTTGATAGTAGTAAATACAGAGACACCACTGATTTTAAGATGCACCATTGACTTATTGGTATTGGTTTTTGTTTGTTTGGTTTTTTTTGAGTTGGAGTCTCACTCTGTTGCCAACTGGAGTGTGGTGGCCGTTCCCTGCCACTGCAGCCTCAACCTGCTGGGGCTCCGGCGATCCTTCCGCCTCAGCCTTCCAAGTAGCTGGAATTACAGGTGCGTGCTTCCACGCCCAGCTCATTTTTTAAATTATTGTAGAGATGAGGTCTAACCAAGTTGCCCAGGCGGGTCTCGAACACGCGGGCTCAGGCAATCCACTCACCTCGTCCTCCCAAGGCGCGGGATTACAGGCTGAGCCACCGAGCCCAGCTTGGTATTGTTTTCCAGGGAAAAGGAAACAATTGCATTTACATTGATAATAATATATACCCTGATTTCAGAAATATTAAATGTGAAAAAAGGTACATATTAGAATCAAGGAAATGTAATGTGTTTCTTACTGACAGATGAACAGTTTTGGGGATAATATTCTAGAAAATTAAGATGAGCCCATCTAGAGGAATGTTCTGGTCTTAAAAGTTGTTTAACATACAAGTCAATTCCCAGAAGAAAAGACAGAAGCTTTTATGAATGAAAAAGGACGAACAAGCACTTATTTCAGTGTATCAGCACCACCTCACAGGTACCTTTGGGGGTATCTCCAGGAGACTACCCTTGGGCAGCAAGTAATATAGACAGTCACAGGGTAAGATTTTTATAATTCCTCTACTTACTTCTACAAGGGTCAGCATTCTTAAAGCAATGATTGTCTTTTCCTTCTTCTTCCTCGGTTTGTCTTTTCTTCCCAGGCTGATGTTGGAATGCTTTTCTCAGGACTGGCTTCCTGCCATCTTCCTCCACTTCAATCTCACAGGTAGGCTCCAGCTGTGGCATTGGCCTCTCTTCATCTGAGTTGTCAAAGGGCTCATTCAGTACTTCTGTCGTCTCAGAAATGGTCTCCGTTGTTACACTGCTGTTGATCCTCCTGCGTTTACGACCCCTTTTCTTCTTTAGTACAAAAGGCCTCTGAAATTAATTCCAAACATAATACGTAAGAGCTCATGAGAAATTAAATGGCTGAGTCGATATGCAGCAAACATGTACTGAACGTGTGTCTGAGGATCTTACATGGAAAGACTTCTGTACTGCTTTTGTACTTAACCTTCCATTTGATGTTTAACATCCCTCTTGGGCTCCAACTACACAGGCAAGTGTTTTCCAAATAAAACAGTTGTTTACTCAAGCAGATGCTTTGAGAGGGAACATCCTAGCAGCTTGACTGGAGATTTTAAAAGCTAAGCTTTGCTTTTCTAGCATATATTTTCCAAGTGGTACTTGCTGGTTTCAATATCTCTCGCATCATAGACATTAAGGTCATCAAGATTCCAATGTAGAAACATAAATGATACAATAATTAACTTGATAACTGCTCAAGAAGCACCCACTACATGCACAGCACTGCAGGAAATATGACACAAAACTAGCCTACCTTTTCTCATTTCATAGGACTTCAGGAACTATGAAAAGGAGGGAAAAAAGGGTACTTGAAGAAAGGATTACTGTATTGTTTAAAATGTCAAGAGAGTCATGTATTGGTGGCTGCTGAGATATGAGCAGTTGATGATTTTGCAAAATATTTTAATTAAAAAAAGCACCCCAAAACATAAAAAGACTTGCTAGACATCTCATTTATTTGACAGAAAAATCAATACTCTGAATGTTCACTGAAGAACACATGTAAGTCTGTTAATCATATTCTGTAATTTAACCTTTATGGATATTAATCACCCCCAGTTTGCCTGCCCTTCTTTTTTTTTTTGAGTTGGAGTCTCACTCTATCACCCAAACTGGAGTGCAGAGGCATGTTCCTGGCCACCGCAGTCTTGACCTGCTGGGCTCTGGCGATCCTTTTGCCTCAGCCTTCCAAGTAGCTGGAACTATAGGCACACACTACCACGCCTGGCTAGTTTTTGATTTATCGTAGAGACAAGGTCTTGCCAAGTTGCCCAGGGTGGTCTTGAACGCAAGGGCTCAGGCAATCCACTCGCCTTAGCCTCCCGAAGTGTTGGGATTACAGGCTGAGACACTGAGCCCGGCCTGCCTGCCCTTCTTAATCCACTAGAATTTTCCCAAACATGAGTGTAGCCAATGTCAAGAACTGCTTTCTTTAGGTTGAGTCCATTTACACGGCAGTAGTTCTCATACCTTAGATTCTGTTTTTTGATGTTTTTAAAACAAGTTTCTTTCATTATATGCATAATACACAAATACATTCTCCTTGTAAGAAACCAAAACATTATTCATAAACCTGAAGTCTAGTTTGTGGGATGCTCCTTTCTACCACTTCCCCATAGATACTCTACCACTTCCCCATAGATACCCTTCCACCAGAAGACTGCCAGGCTGAGAAGGAAGAACACTCAGCTGGGAGTGTGAACAGCACATTCCCTCGCAGACACCACGCCAGACGTCCTTGGGGCAGGGCCTTAACTGTACTGTGTTATCTCTATTCGTCTTGGCTACATTAACAATATTTGGTCCCTCCCTGTGTCCCACATAGATGTTAAGGACAAAGATACCAGATCTGAGTGAGCAATTACCTAAAGACAAAATCAATTATTTACTTTCTGTGCCACTGGAGATAATATAGTATATCCAGAGAAACCACCAGGCTACTAAGATATGGAAAACTTCAGTCATGTGCAACTGGCTACAACTGCAAAATATTACCGTCAAAATCAAGGGACTAAAATACCTACTAACAATTCTATGCCAAGAATGAGAGAAAGCCATAGCATTAGGAGCACTGGGATTGGATCTTGAGTGCACATTTGGCTCTGGTTCCGGCTCTAATGAGTCATGTGACCTTGGATGAGTCTCCTGGTCTTTCTAGGTCTTGAAGGGTAGCTTAAGTGCTCTCTAGGGCCCCTTTCCGTTCCTATAATCTGACTTACTCTACCCCTGCAGACCAGCAGGTGGCAGTGACTACTGGACTAGGAAGCTGGCCTGTCCCTGGTTTCCTGTCATAGCACTAACAAACCTCAAAAAGTAAACACAATCATGACTGTAAGATAAACGATTATGATATATGATCAGTTGGAATGGGTACACATAAACTACATCTAAAGAACAGAGAGTGAAACAAATACTAATAGAATGTTTGCAATGACAAGATTTGATTGAAAATGACTCTCAGACTGAAAATCTAAACAGTCACATACCTTTCTCTTTATGGCAACTGACTGTGGTTTAGTCAGTCTCGGAGGAGAGCTTTGAATATTTTCTTCTTCCTCTTCTTCTTCCTCCTCCTCTTCCTCTTCCTCCTCCTCCTCGTCTTCCTCCTCCTCCTCTTCCTCCTCCTCCTCTTCACTGCTCTCTTTAGACAGCTCCATCAGCTGTCCTCCTCGCTCCCCTGCCACTGGCCGGCTCTCCGGGGAATGCAAATATTTATTTTTCGATTGTACTTTTGCAGGTGATTGCCTACTGTTGGCTCTAGATGACAGGATTTCTTGCTCCTCCTTTTCCCAGCAGCTAGCCTGTTCCATGAGTCGCTCAGCCTGAGGGGAAGGGTAAAAATGGCAGCCAGTGAGAGGGCAGTTATGTAGCCAGAGCCTCAAAGGGTCTCCAAGTCACTTCTGATCAGGACAGTCAGCCAGTCAAGCGAATTCCAGCTGCATCATCTCAGGACCCTTTTGCATCAGTTAGGATAACAAATCAAAGAAGATTGGGTTTCATGGGATATTTAGCAGTATTAATGATGCAGCGAATTGATTTGAGTCCTTTATCACTACATTACATGCTCGCTGGCATGGAGCACTTTAAGCAAGTTCATAAACACAAAGAATCGATTGACACTGCAGCCTTGGAGCTCAGCACCAAATTTGATCTGATTACATGCTCTCAGTAGTGAAAAATGCGGCTTTGTGATCAATGATAAATGTTTCATTTTTCATAGTCAATTCAATCAAATTATCATGTCTTACCATGCAACCTCAGTTAGGATAAATTAGTGCCATGTCATTTCACATGCTATCTCTACATAACCAAGCTTCTGACAATGATGTTAATGACTTTCTTAGCTTAAGAATACTACACGATTGAAGTTACACAACTTAGGAGGATAAAGACATCCCAGTCATTACCTCCTTCTCAGCTTCTCGTTCTTCTTCAGAAACTGCAGCATTAGAAATCAAAATTGGGGTCCACCTCAGACTTTCTGGATCAAGTTCATTGGCTCGGGAAGAGGTTTTCAGCTTTTCCATGTGGCCCAATATCAACTTTTCCCTCCTAATGATGACAAATCTGTAATGTGATAAGGCAGAACAAAGTGAAATCAGAAGCTGAAATTTCATTTCACCTTCACGTACTGACATACGCTAGCACAAATATTACCTGAGTTAGGAAAAAGAAGAAAGTGCATCAGTGAAAGGGTACAGCAAGGGGAAATGCAACAAGGAAAAAAGTGTCATTTTATGTTTTCTTTTCAGGAGAAAGGTCAAGAAAAAGACTGTGAGGGGAGCCTCTCATGTGTAACTGGAATGAATGTACCTAACCTCCACAGACCCTTCCTGGTGTGGGATGCCTGAGACAGCAGTGCTGCCCTGGGTCCTAGGACTCACCGGCCATCTCTCTTGTCAATCATATGGAGGTGCTGCAGAGTGGTGGCGATGTCATGAGGGCACATGCCTGTAGCTCTGCTAATCGCCTTGATGCTGATGTGCCTCTCGTGGTGATGGTAGAGATATTCTAAGATGACACTCTTCCAATAGGCCAGGTAGGAGAGACGGCCCAGATCAGAGAGTGGCTTTTCAGGAGACCCTGCTTGGCCTTCTCTTCTAGAAAGTAAATAGCCTAGGGCAGAAAAAGTAAAAGACAACCTCACTGTGGTGTTCCCAGAGCACAGAATAGGAGCCACTAGAAATAACATGAGTAGCAACAAGGTAAAAACATCACACCAGAGAGGGCATTCATTGTATGTATAGTTATAGTGATTTCATCTCCATCAAGTTTATGCTTCTGAATCCTCTACAGTGGCACTGGAAGTCAATACACGCAGCTAGCGGCTGCACTCCAAACATACATCGTGGCATATTTAAGAAACGCTAAAAGCCAAGGACGAAGACATTACTTCTGCTAAATCTCAACATCGAAGTCTCCCACCAGCTTTTTAGATTCTTTCAGAAACTAAATGTCAGGCGCTTACTCAGAAATCCTGTCGAGGGACCACCCCAAACATTAATGGGCAAGTTGTTTTCCACAGGAAGGACCTAATGACCCTTTGACAGCTGGGTCTTAATAAAAGAGAAGGACCTCTGTTGACTCTGAGTCTATATTGCTTGTTACACTTAACCAGAGGGTTGATCTGAAGCTTTGTTTCAGAACTAATAAAAGAATGTCTTTCAAGTCAACTGCTGCAACTCACATCAGCTCCACAACATCTATTTTCACCTCTTTTGTGAAAATTAATTTATAATCCAACCCCAGAATGTTACTCCTACAAATTAAAATGGAACAAAACAAAAAAACTCCTTAAAACAACCTATTTCGCGTATGCTCAGAAAAATCCCTCAGCATGTGAAGCTTTTGAAAGAAACTTTAAAATGAAAAAAACAAAGAAACAACAACAAAAAAACCCTTTAAATCCACTTGAAGGTAATGAATGAAAGCTGGCGGCTGTCTCGGTAATTAAGAACCACTTATGGAGCAGAGAAGAAATGCTATAAACTAATGATGTCTACCTTGCTCTAATTATCTGTTTCAACAGCCTCACCTTCATGAACTTCCTAAGTTTTTAAACAAACATCAACCACATACAGTAGGTGGCAGCAATTACAAAATCATGTTGCTCTGTAAACCACCCAAATCTTCAGCATTTTTCTTTATCTACATTTCCAAAATGGCTGCATTCAAGATTTTTCTCAATTTTAGTTTTTTTTTTTTGTTATTAAAGAAGAAATCAATGCCTCTGATGCATTTTCCTATCTCTGAAAATCACTGCAAATACAGTCATATAGAAATATAAAACAAGAACTCCAACCTGAACCGTGGAGGGGTATAATCACAGCATTTTGATGGCTTTAATCTGAATGCTATTATAAAGAATAGGCATAAATTTAACTTCAGGTTTTGCTGAAGTCTTCTGACTTATTTGTCTCTTTAACTCATGTTTAAGTGCAAAGTATTTGATTAAATGCAAACAGGCACCACAACATTTTAGAGTCAAACCACTGCCTCCACGTAATTCGGCTGCAGACCGAAGCTTTCAATAGCAGTGTGTCAGGAATGCTAACATGGATGGCCACTGTGCCGAAGCCAGCCCATATTGTGTCCTGTCAACATAGAGAAGAGCTCTCTATGTCGCTAGAGTACCTCAGAATACAGATAATTGGCACATCCGTCACCTGCCTCCTAAGTGCTTGGCACATGCTGAGAAATGTACTCAGTCAGTTGGGGGTCCCAGCTCTGTACTCCTGGGGGGTGAGAACCATAGAACCGTGGATATGGAACTGTCCTCTTTTGTCCACAAGATCTCACAATTAAAAGTCCCCTGCAGTGTCTGTGAAAGTCCCCAGGCCCTCACTGGTGCCTATTTGAACCCCAAAGTTAGGGGACAGAAGCCCCCCCCAGTAATGCAGAAACCAACGTGTTCAGAAGGTGTTATATGCCCTCCCTACCTTATGGTCCCCATTATAATGGCTACTTTACCCAGGGCACATGTGTTTCTTTGTTCTGTCTTCCCTTCCCACAATCCCTACTCTGGAAAGAGGAAGCAGCCAGAATCCTGAAAAGCCATACTCCATGCAGCTGTTCGTGCTTTCACATCCTGGATCAGTTCGGGCACACCTTGTCAGGGCCTGAGCCACTCAAACTAGCAGGCAACTTGGGGTCTGTGGGGAGCATTTAGGCATAAACCTCTTAGTACCTGCTACTCCTCCCATGCCAAGCGGTTGTCTCCTGGGACACTCCCTTGAACACAGACTGTAGGCTGAGACCGATACTGCCACAGAAGAGTCCTGGGGCCTGAGGAAGCCAGGGAGGTGGCAGCAGGGTGACGAGTCCTGATGAGTGTGAGTACACCGAGCCTATGGGTCTTTCCCGGCGAATGCTAACAAAGGCCAGGTGGAAGCAGGGGTGCTGCCAACACCTGCCAGGAGCTGATGTTTTCCTGGGTGTTGGGAGGAAACAAACCCAAGCTACAGCCAGAACACAGCAGGCAGGATTCTGGGTGACATGCACCAATGCCACATACCACACCTGGCCGCCATCCCAAGGAACCACTGCATTCCCTGCAGTGAGTTTTTCCTTCTCCTCTGACTCATGAGAACCTTGATCAAAATGACTAAGGATACATTTCTGATTCCTTTCTAGCGAAGGAAAATCACCTGTAACACATTCAACTGCACGCTCAGAAGAGATATGTGTCATGCCCACTCTACTCCATTTGTGTACCAGGTTGATATGGGACAGAATTCGAATTTTATCCACAGTAGCACCTCCCCTCAAAGAAGCCACAGCCGGTGGTACCTCACTACTCTGATCGTCATTACACAGGATGTTTAAAATGTGACATTTCTTGCCACTTTTGTTTCTTTCTACCTTGTCTAGGCTCTTCAAAGCATAAGTACGATACCAGGCCATTGAAAGAAAAATTTTTGGTAAGAACATTTTACTTATTGAATAATTATAGAGATGTGGTGGTTTAAGTTACAGCTCTTAAATTTAACTTACCAAAAAGGTGCCAAATAATTGATCTAAGATGCAGAGAAATAAAAAGCACTTATCTTGGAAGCCGGTGTATTATCCTGAAGCATCTGAAACAAGTACAATACACCCCTAGTGAATAGATTCCCATGGTGCTCTAACACTTCTCCTTAACTCAGGATACTTTCAATCAGAAAACTTCAACTATCCCTGGGGAAACCTGGTTGTTTCAGATGGAAAAACAAAGTGATGTTTGGAGGACAAATCCCAGTAGCTGCAGTATAATTAATTGCTAGTGAAATTATTCCCTTGAACTTGTCTGTGAGCCAGAGGTGCTGGCGAAGAGCACTTACTCGGTGGGTGAGTGGGAGCCTTGTAATTGAAAATGGAGTGGCCCATAAACCCCTCACCCACCTCAACTATCTTGATCCTAGCAAAAGCAGGCTTCCTCTTTTGCTTCACAGAACTACTTATCCTGGGGAAGGTGAGGCCTGAGTTTCAGGGTATGGGCCACACACTTAATTCGAAAGAGTGTCAAGGTGTTTGCTTACAGGGAAAGGAAGAACAACATGATGTCTACAAAAAGTAGTCATTTCCAAGCTGTGCTTCAGGGAACCCAAGTGTGCCTCACCTCTGTAGGTTGACCGACTTGTTGTAAGAGAATCAATTCTCATGTTAACTAGGCCTGATTCCCTGGAGTTTGAAATGGTTAACTCTCTCCCAGGGGGAGGGAAACAAAAAGTGATACAGAGCTGCTTTCCTACAGACAGATCCATTAGGATAAGGAAGGAACTATCTAGACAAGGCCTAGACAAGGTCAAGATTTGTTTTTGTAGACCCAAATTCCCAAGTTAAATTTAACTCCCAGCATAATAACTGTAAGGTTAACCCTCATTTAATATGAAAATTCCTTGGCCGGGTACAGTGGTTCAGGCCTAAAATCCCAGCACTTTGGGAGGCCGAGGTGAGAGGATTGCCCGAGGCCACAGGTTCGAGACCAGCCTGGACAACTTGGCGAGACCTCATCTCTACAATAAGTCAAAAAATTAGCTAGGCATGGTGGCACGCGCCTGTGGTTCCAGCTACTTGGAAGGCTGAGGCGGAAGGATCACCTGAACCCAGTAGGTCGAGGCTGCAGTGGCCGTGAGCATGCCACTGCACGCCAGCCTGGGCAACAGAATAGGATTCCAACTAAAAAAAAATCCAGAAAATTCCTTCCCTTTAAACTAGTATTCAAGAGAATATGCAGATGGGCTACTAGTGGAATAACATTCTCAGAACAGGGTACAGCCAAGGGTCTTGCCAACGAGGGCAGCCACCCTCACCCCTGCACACCTCCATCTTCGACCACCTGGAACCAAACCACATGAACCTCTTCAAACACAAAAGTGTAAACTTTAGCAAGCTACTCACTCACAACTCCCATCTGTCTGGATTATGTGAGTTCGGGGTCACCAACTGCTTTTAGGGGATGATAATCTTTGAGGATTACACACTTTTCATCAGACACCTGTTTAGGTCAGCAAATCCTGCTGAAAGGTCCGTATCAGTCAATAGCACTGGGTTTGCAAGTCTGGGAACAGACACCAGGTCAGGGATTTATGGTAGTTTTTGAGCAGAAGAAATCTGATGACTCTAACCTTGTTGTCTCATGTCTGGAGACAACAACCCACTGGTCTATGCTCATCTGTTACTGGTTTCTAGGGGTGAGCAGCACTGTAGCCAAGCAGATGAATGGCATGTTATCAACTTCAATAGTGATAACTAAACTTGAAAGGCTACTTATGTCTCCTCATCAAAATTTTGTGGTGACTTTGCAATTAGTGCAGAAGGAAGCTGAACCTCAGTCTCACATCGTTTTAAGGGAACAGCCATGTTCCAAATGACCTGAGACCTGCCTGAAATCTTATTGCTTTCCACTTATTAAAAGATACAGATTCCTCCCTGGCAAAATGGAAAATCTGAATTTTCCAGATATTTTATGTCCTAGGAGATTGGTTTTAAAACTGTAAAAGTTTAAGACATCTCTCCCATAAGTTCTGCGGGCCTGACAGATTTTAATTACATAACAACTTGAATAAATATTGCTGATCAAGATCCCAAAGTGTGGTTTCCTAGACCTGCAGCATTAACATCACCTGGTAACTTGCCAGAACGGCAAAATCTCGGACAAGCTCAGACCTACTGAATCAAAATGTCTAAGGGCAGGGCCCAGCAGCTATGCTTTAACAAGTCTGGGTGACTCTGATGAGGTACACACCTTTGGGGACCACCGCTTTAGATGCTGCTCTGAAGCTGCTGGCTTTGATGAGGATGTAAAAGCCTCCTTGTGAAGCAGGGAGAGCCAGTGAAGAGCCAGTAGGACCAAAGAATCTCAAACAGAATCTCGAACAGGTGAGGTATCACCCTGCTCCTTAGTAGCAGGGAACTGGAGAGTGGAATCTCCAAAGCTCCACCAGACTAAAGTCTAGCTAGAGGTCACTGAGTTGCCAACGTTCCATGCCTGTGCTTCTTGACTTTCATTGAGCAAACAAACCACCTCTTGTTAACAACACAGATTTTGATTCAGTAGGTCTGGAGGGGGGCTTGAGATGCTGCATGTCAACTTCTTGTACAAAGGACCACATCTGAATGGCACAGATTATACATTTAATTGGTGATTCCCAAATGTTTTAGTTCTAAGACCCAAAGAACTTTCATTTATAAGGGCTATATATCTATTGATTTTATTGGAGAAATACTTATTAATTTATTTTAAAAATAACAATAAATCCATTATGCATTAACATGCTGCTTTGTTTTTAATTTTAAAAAATACATTTTCTAAAATATAAAAATAACGGGAAGAGTGGTATTGTTTTACATTTTTGCAAATCTCTTCAACTTCTGGCTTAAGAGAAGCCAGCCAGAGTTGTATCTCTGCTTTGGTATTGAATCTGTTGTGACATCACAGGTCATGAAATTTCTAGAAAACTCTACTGTACCCTCATGAAAGAACGAAAGTGAGAAGGTAAACAAGTATTTCAGTATTACTCTGAGAATAGTTGCAACCTTGTGGACTCACGGTACCATACTTTGAGACCATCTGCATTAAATAAAAGATTAGAAAAATTTTATTTAATTTTTTTGGAAGGGGGGGTCTGAGTCTCACTCTGTCACCCATGCTGGGTGCAGTGGCACACTCATGGATACCGCAGCCATGACCTGCTGAGCTCAGGTGATCTTCTGCCTCAGCCTCCCATGTAGCCGGAGCTTCAGGTGCATGCCACCATGCACAGTTAGTTTTTTTATTTATTGTAGAGATGAAGTCTCACCAAGTTGCCTAGGTTGGTCTCAAACCCCTGGTCTCAGGCAATCCTCTCACCTCTGCCTCCATGCTGGGATTATAGACGGAAACTGCTGCACCCGGCTTGAGAAGAATTTTTAAAAGTTGGGCAACAAGGTTACAATATATAATAAGATATTATATATTGAATATAGTACAACAGATCATTAGGGGTTCTATTGTTTGTTAAGAGCATGGCTCTGGAGCCAGACTGCCTAGAATGGAATTGGGGGGCCCACCATGTACCAGCTGTGTGACCGTACACATTTTATTTAACTTCTCTGTGTTTCAGAGATCCCTCATTCATAAAATGCAAATAATAATATTTATCTCTTACAGTTAGTGTAAGAATTAAATGAGTTGGCCGAGCTTGCTGGCTCAGCCTCTAATCCCACACTTTGGAAGGCCAAGGAGAATAGATTGCCTGAGTCCACAGGTTTGAGACCCACCCGGGCAACTTGGAGAGACCGCGTCTCTACAGTAAATCAAAAAATTAGCCCAGCGAGGTCGCGCACACCTGTAGTTCCAGCTACTTGGAAGGCTGAGGTGGAAGGATCACCTGAGCCCAGCAGATGAAGGCTGTGGTGGCTGTGAGCATGCCACTGCACTCCAACCTGGGCGGCAGTGAGAGATTCCAACTCAAAAAAATAAATAAATGAGTTGATAGCATGCAAAGAAGAGCTTGCCATATGATAGTAACCCTACATAGGTGTTGGCTGTTGTTATTTTTTGACACACTGAATGAAGGTGATCATTTGGGTAACTAAATATCCTTAATGTAGGGAATTTGGGCAGAAGGAAGGAGATAAACTGCTGTGTAGAATCAGATAGAGAAGAGCTAACTCTTCCTACTTTTGCCTGAGGCACCTGAAAATCATCCCACAGACTCAGAAGGTCTCCCCTCATCCCATCCTCCATTCCCCATCCCCACAGCTAACCACCCCAATATAAATTTAATGAAAGAAAGACACCATGAAAAAAAATTCCGCCTCAGGAGAGGTCTCAAGACACTGGCGACTGAAAGTTCCCAGCAAGCATTTCTGTGCCCCAAATTCCCTCTGGCTCTTAAGTTCTTAACTTCAAGGACTATCCTTAGGAAACAGCAAGCCCACCAAACCACAAAAACAATGAGTGCTTAGGGCTTCAGCAGAATCCAGAAGCAGTTCCAGGACTGACTGAAAGACCCAAATATTCTAGAAGAATAAACTGTGTCTCTGGGAAAATGACCTGAGCCAGTGAAACCCAGAGAGTGGTGACAGCAGGTCTTTGGGGAAGGAAGCTGGTGGCCCTGGGTCACATACCAGCCTGCTTCTCTAAGCCCTTCTCTTAGATATCTCTTCTCAAAGATCCCACAAGCTCCTCAGCAGACCACTCTAGTGCTGAGTTCTTCCTCACTTATATGGAGGGGGCCCATTGATCTTTCTGACTGAATCCCCACCCCTGCCCCACCAAGTACCCTCCAGAGAAGAACAGTCTTCCTTCAACTCCCTCCAGGGTAGGAGCATGACTCCCCAGGTGCTGTGTGCTCTGTACATGTGCAAGAGATTATAGACCATGCTGAGGCTTCCCAGATGGTTTCCAGGTTTCTGTGGGTATGTCTGGACTCCCTTGAAAGGGTAGTCATTCTGTGTGTCAGTTACCCAGGGAAAAAGTAGGTGTTTAGATAGGAAATGAACTCAGAGGTAGGGCATCAGGCAGTAGGAAAGGAGACTTACCTCCCTCTGCCTCGAATGTGCTCCTGAGTTAAGGGGTGGCCAGGGCGGCCCAAGCTGCAGGAAAGTGGGCTGCAGGCCAGAGACCAAGTCCTGTGAGACAGCCTAGATCACAGAGGAGTCAAGTATGCTTTATAACTGATAACCTAATTCAGTGAGCATGCCCTCTTCACTTTATTGCTCCTTTTTCTTTCTTTCTTTTTTTTTTTGAGTTGGAGTCTCACTCTGTCACCTAGGTTGGAGTGCAGTGGCACACTCATGGCCACCACAGTCTCGACCTACTGGGCTCAGGCAATCCTTCCGCTTCAGCCTTCCAAATAGCCAGAACTACAGGTGCATGCTACCACACCCAGCTAATTTTTTATTTATTGTAGAGACAAGGTCTCACCAAGTTGTCCAGGCTGGTCTCAAACCTACGGGCTCAGACAATCCACTCACCTTGGTCTCCCAAAGTGCTGGGATTGCAGGCTGAGCTACTAAGCCTGGCCTATTGCTCCTTTTTCTATCCTCTGGTCTGGCCTAATGGCTTGTGGCCCTGGCTGCACCTTAGAATCAGGTGGGAGCTTTAAAAATTACAGATGTCTGTGTCTCACCTAACCTCAACTCTTGCCTATCTCAGTTTGGTTTCAGATGTATTATAGATTACATTAAGGAAAGGGCCCTGGGGAGTGTACTTGGGCCAGAACATTAAAGGGGGTGCAGCACCACTTCACCACTTCTCCACCATCCCAAAGGGCTGTGGTGATAGCAGGGGTGCCTTGTTAGAGATCCAAGCAGAAGATCAATCTTGGAGAAATGGAGACACTATGGGTTGTGGCTAGGGAGAAGGGTGAGCACTCGGTAAAGAGAGCTCTGTGACATACTTCACAGAGGTTTCATTCAGTTAAACATTCTGCTGAGGAGGATGTGTTAAGTGTATGGTGTGTCACCACAAGCAAGGTCCTAGACTAGGGTATTAGAATAATAAAACTTTTCTAAGAAGACGATGATGAAATAGATTTAGTCCATCAATTTCCTTTGTTAGGAAAAGGTGGCACCTGAGACACCGGGTAAAATGATCACAGAATGAGATGTTATGCTCTGTCAACATCACTTATGCCCAAATTAAAATTGTTTGGAGAAGACAAGCGTTTTTACTTATTTATTTATTCAATTTAATTTTTCTTTTTTTTTTTTGGTGGAGATGGGGCCTTGCTATGTTGCCCAGGCTGGTCCTGAACTCCTGGTTTCAAGCGATCCTCTCATCTCAGCCTCCCAAAGTGCTGGGATTACAGGTGTAAGCCACTCCACCCAGACAAGAATTTTTTTTTTTAAGTTTACTTAAATATATTTGGGAAATAATCAAACTGTTCATGAAGCCCATTATCTATCACCAATCTAAGTAACGTTCTGATTCCTCATTCAGAGGCATTTGCTGTTAGGGAATGGTAAAGTACCAGTGTCACGGCCTTCAGTATGACAGAAATTAGAAAGACACTCAGATTAGAATGGCTTTCTCTTTGGCCTTTTAAAATTTTACAGTTCAAATCACTTTTAAATTCTGAGAACATATTTAGTTTTTAAAAAATTAAGATGAAGTAATTTGGCATTTTAAGAAATTATGTCCTCTTATAAATAAGCAAAAGTCCACATTACAGAGTCAATCTGAAAAACTATTTCAGAAGATAATTTAATTCTTCAGTTTACACCCGCAAAAAAAAAAAAGCAGCTTAAATATCTGTCCCTTGGATTTGTTCCCCAAGTTGAAACCTGAATAAAATTTTCACGTCTAAGTAAAAAAATCTTTGTAACAAGAACTTACCACTGAAAAGTTAAAATATTCCAAACTCTCTATTAAACAAGTATACACTTCAAATAAAACATCTGCTCCAAGTAAATGACTACATATAACTAAAATGCTTTACCTGTAAGACCATTCTTTTGAGGTTTACACATTGTGATTGAACATCTCCTTAACTAAATTACTAAACACACACACACACACACACACACAGATTCTGCCTACTTTATAGATCTGAAGCTCTATTGAGGCAGCTGAGATAGTTCATTCTAGTAGCTAGTCATCTGGGCTAATCCAACCCCACAGACCCATGGCAGGGGCCGGGGTGGTGGAGGGGGAGAGATTTACAGCCTTGTGGATATGACCACTGATTTCAGAACAGGCTTGGGAGACAGGACAGTTGGAAGAGCAACTTGCCTTTCCATGTGCTCTCCCACAAGCCCCCTAAGATACCGCGTGTATGTGTTGGGGGAAGTATGTGTGGACCAGCTGTAATTTCAAAAATAGGACAAAGTATGTTGTAATTCCAATTCTGGATGATGAGCTTTCACACAGCAAACACAAATATACAGCAAGACTGAAGAAAGAAAAACGTGGGAATACAAATATCTTTAAAAATTTTCTTTGTTTTCAAACAAAGTACATTTCAAAAGGGAATGTCAGTCTTTGATATAACTTCCTAAAATCAAAGCACAGCCCATCACCTAATCTGATTGATCAACTACTATAGGAAACATAACATAGAAACTGTCTCTAGCTCTCCTCAGGTCATCTAGACAAAGAGACCCACTCTACTGGTTCTCTTTTCTTTCACTTATTTTTTGTTTATCTCCCAAATGTGTTGAAAAGTGATTTGAGGTATGAAGCCTCTGGCAATAAATGGTTGTGCCCCCCTAGGGTTACTGCTGAGCCCATTATGAAGTTGTGTAGCACACACACGCTGGGCATTGGGGCTGGGGTGGGAGGGGGAGTCAAGTCGTGACTGGCTGGTGTGTGGTGGATTTCGCGTCATGAAGGAATCTAGCCTTTTATCTTACAGAAATTTTAAAGTCCAAATTGGCAACAGTAGATGTTAGCTGCTAGAAAAACAAAAACATATGCAATATCAGCACTAGCAAAATTAAAAACATCAATTACTACCCCTTCAGTTAGTAGGTGACACATTTCTCTAACCCCTGGAATGAACCCCTATTCTGTCCACTGTTTAGCTTGACTCTCTAATACTAGCAGTAGCTAGAGTTGAGAGTGCAGTAACAATATAGTATTAACAAGGGCAGAGCTTCACCACAATATTCTATTCCCATGAGCCTTTATACTGTGTGGTCACTGTGAGTCAGAGAATCTCCATTCCCCTTTCAAAGGACTAGAATGGCTTAGTAGCGTGTTCAATAGTTGAGTACCTACTATGTGCCGGGTACTTTTCTAGTTAGAGTATATATAGACACTCCATCTTCCAAATTTAATGAGAAAAAAACTCTGGGAGTTTAATTTGTTAGCTGGTATGCAACTGCTGAATACATAAACCACAAACTACGTAAATAACAGGAACTCAAATAGACATGTTAACAGCTAAAGTTCATTTTTAAAAAATCAATTCAATATGCTACATTGCAAGGAATCAATCACACTGCAATCATCATTTACAAACCAAAGTACAACACAGATACTCATGGGGGTATCTGCAACTAGGTGGAAGTATGTGATTATGGACAAGTAGATTGAAACTGTAAATTATATAACTGTCTCTTGTAATTACCCTGCTTGAGAACTGAAACAAACTTCCTGTATAATTTTGCAGGAGAATGGAGATGAAGATACAGAATTGCTTTTTAGTTGGTTTTAACCCTTCTACAGCTATTTAATTATGTGTGAAGAGGTCAAAGAAAGTTTATGCTTAATTTATGAAAAGTTGGCAGGGAGGTATTTGAAAGTAAATCCTCTGAAAAGTTCCAGATTATTAATGAAATCTAGTGATTTCTCTTTCTCTTCCAGAAAGATTTATCTAAATTATATGATAAAATAAACAACATTTAAAGCAAATTCACGGGCATCATTCATTTTATTTGCTTTCTAAAAACTTTCATAACTATCTCCAAGTTTTTAACTGGATGCAACTGAAAAGTTGCAGGCGTGGAAGGCTGTCCAGGTCCCTGGATGCATCTTCTGCTTGGGTAGGAAAAATCGTCCTGAAATTCATGGAGAAATTCATGGAGAAAAACTCCACCACTCGGTAAACCACAGGGCAGGATTTCTTATCCACATACAGAGAATCATCCTTTCCTAAAGAAGGAAGCCTGTTTTCTGATAATCAGCAGAGGCTCGTTTCAGGAGGATTTTTCCTCCCTTAAAATCATATTTTTAACATCTTTTCTCTTCTCTGCTGTTCCTAGTGCCTAAAGATCTGCCTCCAATTTTAGAGCTGCTCGGTATTTTAGGGGAGGAAGGGCAATTCTTACACACACTTACAGTGTCCGCTAGTGTTGCTTTTCCCTCAAAAAAAGAAAAACAGAAAATGAACAACAAAAAGAAAACGAACAAAAAAAGTTCTTATGCTGTAGTGTCTCTTCTTTTATTTCTCTGGCCTCACAGATACATATTGCCTTTTTACTCCACCCTTATTCTGCACTGCCATTCCTTGCCCGAATCCTCCATTTCATCACCATTCTGTTAACACACAACTCTTCAATTATGTTTTTCTAAGTTTAAGAGTAAAAGCAAATTTTACAGGAATGCTGTTCTCTAATGGACCAGACTCAACACTTGAGAGGCTATGATTCCAGTAAATTTCAGTACATTCCCTTCACATAAAAATGACTCTGCCAAGGCTGACATGGAATTGATGCCCAAACACCAAATATGTGTGTACTCATGTTTTCATCATGTTTCATTAAAGCAGTAAAGATGAAAAGCTGTATCTCTCTTTAAAAGATGACAAATATGATGCCACCAATAAATTTTTAAAATTGTTCAGTTTTAAGAGTTATAAAAACTCAAGCATTCCAGATGAAAGCTGTGGCAAAAACAAACACCACACACAAACACAAGCTCCAAGATACCACAGGTTGTAATCTCCCATTTTAAGACAATCACTTTCTTTAAAAATAAAATAAAGATACAGAAAACAATACAAATATGTAGTGTAATGGATTACTGTAAGGCAACTGCCCTTGCAACTGTCATCCAGGATCAAGAAATAGAAATTTATCGGCTATCCAAGAGAACCTCCTCCCACTTGTCTGAGTCAATCATCCTCTTCTTTCTCCCTCATAAGTAACTAATATCCCAACTTTTACAATAATCCCTTGCATTTCTTTATACTTTTATCACCAAAACATCCCAAGCATTAATACAGTCTTGTCTACTAAAGAAAACTAGAATATCTTTTAGGTCTCTTTCAATCTATGAGTTCCTTCTCCATTCCATTGTTTTCCTTACAATTTATCTGTGAATAAACAGGGGTCATTTGACCTATAGTTTCCACAGTCTGAGTTTCCCATACCCATACTCCAGTATTCCTCTTTACTCTGTATTTCCTGCAAAAGGGCAAGTAGATTTAGAGGCTTGATCAGACGTGGGTTCAATCTTTTGGCAAGACTACAAATTTCCTTGATCAGAAGGTACATATTTCTGGTTGTCCCTCTTTTTGAAAAGTTTGCAATTGTTGATGGTTCAATGTCTAGATTCATTGATTCATTTGCAGGGGATGGAGGGAATTGCAAAATGTTTATATTTTAATTTCATTTGTTAACTGGAATACATTTACAAAGTAAGGCTTCCCTCATTTAATACTTAGTTACCTAGTGGTTCAGTTTATATAGGAAAGGCAGGATAGATACATGCTTTATTATGCCAGGTTTTAAGATGAGGAACTGGTTCTCTTGATTTCCTAAATCAGTTCATTTTGTAGGAACTTGTGAGTTTAAACATTTGATAAGTTTAAATCCATTGCCGTTGTTATCTTTATTATTGTATGTATTATCTGGTGGGATCCTCCTCAAATGGACTCCTGAATCCTTTTGATATTACCCTAATAATTTTGCTTCCTTGCTATCTAGTATCTAGTCTGACAAGAAGGAACAACTTCTAATTCTACTTCATTTAAAATGATGACTGAATTTGACCCCCCAAAAAGGACATATGCCCATTTATTGAGTAGAATGAGGCCTACCTGTAGTACATTTTCTCAGCGACAATTTTTCAATACCTTCTGCTACATAATTGTACTGTATGTTTTTTTCAATATAGGCAAATGGTTACATGCACAACTGATTTGCTTTGAATCTAACCATTTGTATATACTTTCGAAACATTAATTTAAAACAATTTTGTTGAAAAAAAGAGTTCCTCCACCATGTTAACCCAAAGCAGTACTCAGTATAAATAGTTACAAAACAAAGGTTTTTACATTAGCAAACATGAAAATGTAGCATGAATATTAGCATAAAAATATGTTAACCCCAAATCTATGAATGAGAAAAAAATCAGACTCCTAACTAGTATTTTTCTAACACAATTCTAAACAAGTTAAGGAATATCTTTTGTTTTACCCAAAATAAAATGATTAAAACAAAAAATAACACGCAATAAACTAGCTTACAACCAGCTAAAGTTACCAATGTGTTGAGAAATACCATGAAAGTGGGTTGGCAAACTTTTATCTCAGCACACTCTATCTCAAATATAATGTCTCTACTACAAGTTAGAAAACATGGTCAAGTGGAATAGTTTTCTTGAAATCAACACTAGATAGAGTACTAATTTCAACCAACCGGAATAAAACTTTTCTTGATCTTGTTTTAGCAATGGAAAAGATGCTTCCTTACACATACCTTAACTGGGAAAATGGAAGAAAGTTGGAAGCATTTCCTGCCTGCCAAGCCCTGTGTGTCTCTCTCCTACTTGGCATGGCAGGGCTGGGCTGAATCCTCTATGTCTGACCCTCCACTACACTACAGGCAAGGACTAAATCATTTGTCTTTCTGTCTTCATCAGCTGGCACAGTCTATGTAAAGAATGTTTGCTGAAGGAAGAAACGAAGGAATAATTAAGTGAAAAAAAAAACCAGACTGAAAGATCTGAGTTCAAGCAGCAATTCTTTCACAAGCCGGCTGGGTGCATCTGGTAGGTGTTGACACTGATACAAAGAAGAGGATTAACTAGTCTCAGGCATTCATTTATTCATGTATTCCCGCAACAACCCTTTATTGTGCTTCCTCCATGTGCTAGGACTGTGCTTGTGGCTTGGAGTTCAGCAGTAACAAGTCCCTCCCCTCTTGAAAGCATTGCTAAGGTTCCATTTATTGCTGAAGATTAGGTTATTCTCATACTAATTATCTGAATGGAATTTGTCCAGTAGTAGGTTTCAAAATGACTTATTGCAAATGCCAGTCAATGTTAGAAATCCGAACAAAGGACTTGTTAAAAAAAAAAAAATCCACCTGCATGCCAAAACTTGAAAAAATTCTGAGCTATGTAAGGCAAAACAGTAGCTTTCAGAAAAAATGAGAGACTGCAGACCGTATGTTTCATATTTACAATGTTTTCATTGAAGCAATGAATACAAACGATTCTATAAGAGCTATTTATTTCCTCTTATTTATGACAAGCTTAGCTTAAAAAAAGATACACAAATAAATCGTTAGCTGCACTGTCTCATGCAACTCATTTCAATGCATTCAGTAACAGTCAACCTCTGAATAAATCACTGAGAGCTCAATTTTCAACCTTGATGTTATCTTTAGCATATTAAAATATATTGTACTTCAGTCCAATGTAATAAAACAGTAATGGCAAAGGCTTTTAGTGTAACATACTGTAATGAGAAAATAAGGGAAAATAGCCATTTTCCTTATTATATTACAGACTAAAATCCTATTAAAATATATGTCATCATTATACTTGATTACATGGGTCCAAGCAGGTCTTCCAAATCCCAGCAAAAGCTCAAGGATACAGCTGCAAGTTCAGTATTTTCCAACAAGTGTCATGGGGTGGGTGTGGGAATGGGGGATCCCTATCTTTGAAAGGCTGTGAAGAAGCTGAACACATTTCAAAAGCATAACTTATTATTCTTTACCGACTGCCTTGACTGCACTTACCCAGGAGCACAGCTGTGGAAAGGCTAAGCAAGGGGAGACGCTTTCTTGACAGCTTCTACGGCTAAAGTTGGAATTTTCCTTCCAAAATAAATGCAATCAAGAAATGAGTTATCTTGTAAGAGAAAAGCAAGGAAAAGATAAGTGTCTCTTCAACCAGCTGTGTATAAATGTGAATTATAACACAGCTCTGCTTTCTCTGCCCAAGATTGAGAGTAGACAGCGACATCTTCTTTCTGATGCAACTTCAATGATCTTAAGATAGAGGCTGCACTTCAGCAAAAATACCAGACCTCAAAAGAAGGCAGGTCACACCTGGCATCATTTGGAAGTTAATAAACCACTGCTGATTATGTTCTAATAGAACACAATTCTCCTTTCTAAGAATCACACATGAAAAGATAAAGCATATTACAAAAGTTCATGGTAAATTTATTTCACATTTGTTAGACAAATAATAAGAACATACTAAGTGTCAGGCTTTTCCAGGATGTGAGAATGCAGCTGAGAACAAAGTCCATCCTCTCATGAAGCTTACTTCTGGCAAAGGACATGGGCAATTGACAATATATACAGTCACACACTGCATGACATTTCAGTCAGTGATGAGCCACATATACAACAATGGCAGTCCCATGAGATTATAAGACCATATTTTTACTGTTCCTTTTCTATGTTTAGATACACAAATACCATTGTGTTACAACTGTCTACGGTATTCAGTAGTAACGTGCTATACAGGTGTGAAGCATGGAAGCAATAAGCTATATACCATATAGTCCAGGTGTGGAAGGCTACAGTGCCTAGGTTTATGTAAGTGTACTCTGAGAAGTTCACACGACAACAAAATTGCCTAGCGACACATTTCTCAGAATGAATCCCCATTGAAAGGTGATGCATAACTGTGTATAAAAGACCTACACAATATTCTATCTGACTTTGAACTTGTTAAGCCTAGAGTAATTTTTTTTAATGGTCAATGCCACTAAAAATAAAGAGAAAATGATTAAATAACACAAGGCTCTAAGAGATGCCGTCATGGTCCCTCAAAGCACACCTTTGGAGCTTGGTTCGTGGGTCTATAAATGGGGGAAAGTGAAATATTTACCCTGCAGCCTACCCAAGATAGAGTTTATGTCCCAAGTGAGGGTGCTTTATGATCTCTACACCCATGGATATGACAGAATTCACCTGTCTCCTCAGATTAAACAGATGAGGTTGCTGTGGTGAAGAACATGGGCATCAACAAGACATACAGGCACTGAGTTCTGGACACCCTGGGGCTGAAGGGAGCAATACCTATACCTACCGTACCCATTCTCAAGTCACCTGTTGCGAAGTGCAGCCCTAAGTTGGCCACACAGTACAGAGATGCCCAGAGACCCCCACTGTAGAAGTACAGTGTCTCACCAGGGTCTGCCAGGCCAGGATGCAGCTTCCTAAGGAGAATCTGCCTGCCTTGATGTTATGGTTCAACTTGCCCTTGGAGAGAAGCTAGTGACTCTTGTCCTGGTTTCTTAGACTTACAACAGTCATATAAAATGGCTTACTGGAACGGAATCAACTCAATTCCTACATGGAAACTCCTGCTTTCCAGAGGAGATAGCCAATCAGTATCAAAAATTTATTCCAAGAAAGCAATTTTCAGGTAGGATAAAGCCACTCTAAGTCTTTCCTTAAAAGCACTCTTGAGTTTTACTTAAATTATATTTTGAAATGTTTGTAAGTGGAAGCAGCTCTTTCAAACAAAAAGTTTACTAAAGGCCTACTAAAATTGGAAGTTAATAGCTGGCAAGCCAAACTACTATGAAAAGTATTCCTTATTTAGATATCACATAATACAACATTCAAGGCAGTACCTAGCATCTAAGACTCTGGGGAAGAAGTTTTCTCTGAGAGATTGGACATGATTAGCTTCCCGATATCATACCTCTCTAGGTAGAGATGAAGTATGTGGTTTCTTTCTGATTCTGCTTTAGGGACTTAGAAGGGGAGCAAAGCAGGGAGCAGGAAACCAAACAAAAGATGCTTTTCTTTTCTAAAGTGGTGCTTTCTCAAGAAATCATCCAAGAACTATTAAGAAGCTAAAGGAAAAACAAGCCTGGGCATCTCTATGGATGTAGGTGGTTGTGGCTAGTTATGCAAGAGATCTCTGTCATTAGAACCAGAGGGGGACAGGTACAGAAAACTGCACCAATTAATATTAGAGGGAGAACGGAACAAAGTACTAACTGTATCCCAAAACATTTTTGCTTAAAAGTTTATTATATTTTCTTGAATTTGGTGTGTGTGTGTGTAGAAGTGGGAAATATTTTTAAGAAAAGAGAACAGGTAGGAAGGCACTGCTAACCACACTAAGACATGAACCAAATTCATAACCTGGGGCCCTCTTCTAGCAGCACAGACTAATTACAGACACAGACCTCATGAAAGACAAGGTGAAACCCTCAACATGTAAGATCACAGAAAATGCCAGCAAAGGGGATTTCCTGAAGCGAGTGCTTAATTCAATCACTCTTGCTTCTTATGGTGACAGTCATGTCCATGAAGGACATCCCTGAGACACTGTACAATATTTTAGTACTGAATGAAAGAAGGCGAGAATTGAACCTGCTGACAAGTTTTTATGATTATTTTACAAGTAAACAGATACTAATCTTAAAAATGCCTGAATGTACAGTTCACAGATAAGCTTGCCATTAATTGATACTAATTGATAAACTAGCAAAAGATAAACACACTAGTCTAAAAAAAATATAGATGTAAGTTTGTAGACTTTTGAATTCAGTTGTTATTACCCTCTACAGCTTTAGTTACATGTCCCAATGTCCCAAGATTAACCCAAGGCTGAGATAAAGAAGAAAAGGTTGGTATAAGATTAAGAATCCTTATCCATTCTAGTTGGTAGGTTTGAATACTTTCAATTAGGAAAGAATGTTGAATTTCATCAAATGCCTCTTCTGAATTTATAATGTACAACTCCTCTGGATATAGTTTTTTGTTTTCTCCTCAATCTTTCTCCATCAGCACTGCCCTCTCTTCTTTCCACTGATATTTATACTTATACAATATATACATACAAATGCTCCAGTCTCTCTAGCTTAAAAACAAAACAACCAGGCTCCAAAGGACGCTTGACAGTCCTCCAAAGGATACTTCTTACACCTTTGTCTCTGGGGATGAACACTGGCTGGATCATTTTCTAACTTTCTATTATGAGTTCAGATTGTGATAATGGGGGGAGCACTATTTAAAAACTAATAATGCAGAGCTAAAAGAATGTTGCTATATTAAGTCTGAGAATAATGTTTGTTGATTTCCTTACAATGAATTCCTTTCAGAAATAACCGTTAGACATTTTTGATACATACGGTCAAAGTTGTGGAAAATTTCCACAAATAAACACTTTACTCAGTGTAAATATAACACTGTCCATTTTGAGCCAGCTTAGGTAGAGTGGGTAAGTTATGTCTTTGCTAATTTGGGAAGCAAAAAATTGTAATATTGCAGTTATTTAAATCTGAATTTTTAAATCATCAACACTTTTTTTCATATTTGAATAAGTCATTTGTACTTGAAAGACTTTGGAGTGTGGTGGCTAAGAGTTATAGTGCTTGGGCCCAAATTGTAGCTGTCCCACTTATTATTTGTATAACTGTATCTCAGTTTCATCACCCACAGAACAGGTTTAAAAGCACACATCAACTACTTGTAAAGACTGAATGAGTCAATACGCAGAGAATGCTTGGGAAAGTGGCTGGCACATATTAGTCACTCAGTAAATGCCAACAGTGCTGCTGCACCAATGATTTTCTTGTTCTTCACATCCTGTGTTCATGTCCTCTGTCCATTTTTCTATTAGGGTTTATGTGTTTTTTGAGTTGGAGTCTCAGTCTGTCACCCTGGCTGCCAGAGTTCACGGTCACCACAGCCTCTACCTGCTGGGCTCAGGCGATCCTTCTGCCTCAGCCTCCCAAGTAGCTGGGAATATAGGTTGGCACCACCATGCCCAGCTAATATTTTGATTTATTGTAGAGACGAAGTCTCGCCATGTTGCCCAGGCTGGTCTCAAACCCCTGTGCTCAAGCGATCCTTTTGCCTTGGTCTCCCAAAGTGCTAGGATTATAGGCATGAGCCATTTCACCCGGTTTATGTTGTTTATCAAACCTTTCTTTTATATTTGCTTAAACACTACAGATATCAAACATGTGCCTGGTATATATACCGCAAACATCTTTCTCATTATGTTTGCTTTTAAATATTAAAACTTTTTGCTAAACACTAAATTTAACATTTTTACATAAAGTCCAGCTGCATATTCTTTCAGGATTTCTTTAGTTGTTTTGATGTTTAGGATGTCCTTGACCATACAAAGATCAGATAAATAATTATGTAACTGGCCAGGCTCAGTGGCTCAGCCTGTAATCCCAGTGCTTTGGGATGCCAAGATGAGTGGATTGCCTGAGCCTGCTGGTTTAAGACCAGCCTGGGCAACTTGGTGAGACTTGTCTCTATAATAAAAAAAATTAGCCGGGTGTCGTAGCATGTGCCTATAGTTCTGAATACTTGGAAGGCTGAGGCGGAAGGAAGGCCAGAGTCCAGCAGGTCAATGCTGGGGTGGCCGTGAGTGTGCCACTGCACTCCAGCCGGGGTGACTGAGTGAGACTTCAACTCAAAAATAAAAAATAATAATAATTATATAAGCTACCTGGAGTTTCTTTTGTAGTTACCCAAACCTCTAACGTGCTTCCACATGTGGTTAGGCTTGTTGATATGCTGGTTCCCTCAGCCTGGAATGTTTTCATTTCATCTTGGGAACTTTTAGAGCATACTGTACAGAATACTGTGCAGCAGGGTGAGAGCTATGCCTTCTCCACTTTTGTCACTGGAGAGTTTAGACTAGGGTACCCCCATCAATAAATGTTTAATGAGAGAGGTGAAAAATGAAGGGAGTGACACCTCATCCTCCAGTTTGGCATCAGATGAATGCATATACACAAATGCACATGTGAGAGACGATGCCACTCTCTCTCACCACCATCTGGCACTTGGTTCTCCCACCTACTGCTGAATCGGCTGGTTTTGTCTGGGTCTCTCCTGGGTCAGAGCCCAGAGGAACGGGTTTTGTCCTGCTTGTCAGGCAGGGTTCTGGCTCTGCAGGCCTAAGTAAAAGACAATTCATTATCTGCTCTCTCATCACCAGTTAGACAGAGTCCTAAACAACTGAAAGAATATCTAGCACACCATATAACTGCTACCTAAGTAAACAGCAGTCAAAATATATTCAAGATTACTCACTACAGTACTTTTGAAATTGCAAAATATCGGAAACAACTTATTTGCCCATACATAGGAGAGTAAGTGAATAAACTATGTACATCCATAAAATAGAGTACGATGCAGAACAAGAAATCTCTATGGAGTGATTTCCAGGATATATTAGAAAAAACAAAATTCAGAAGACTAAAATATGTCACCTTTTGTGTTGGAAAGGAGGATACCTTAGAAAATATACACTTATCTGCTCATCTGTATAAAAGAAATACAGGAAGGGGAAACTAGAAACAAACAAGACTGTGAACTGCAGGAAAGGATCAAGGAATGGGAATGAGTGGAGAGGACAAGAGAGGAGAGTGACGCTTCACTGAGGACACCCTTTAATACAGTTCCAACTTTAAAATCATATTAATGTTTCATATGCTAATTTTGTTGTTGTTGTTGTTATTGTTGTTGTTGTTATTGGAGTCTCACTCTGTTGCCCAGGCTGGAGTTATGTGCTCATGGTTACCGCAGCCCCGACCTGCTGGGCTCAGGCGATGCTTCTGCCTCAGCCTTCCAACTAGCTGGGACTACAGACACGTGCCACCACGTTTAGATAATTATTTGATTTATTATAGAGACGAAGTCTCACCAAGTTGCCCAGGCTGGTCTCAAACCTCTGGGCTCAGGCAATCCTCTCGCCTAGGCCTCACAAAGTGCTGGATTACAGGTGTGAGCCACCGTGCCCAGCTTCACATTCCAACTTTTTTGTTTGTTTGTTTTTTGTTTTTTGAGTTGGAGTCTCACTCTGCCACCCAGACTGGAGTGCAGTGGCCGCTCCTGGCCACCGCAGCCTCGACCTGCTGGACGCCGGTGATCCTCAGCCTTCCAAGTAGCTGGAATTACAGGCATGCACTACCATGCCCGGCTGATTTTTTTTATTTATTGTAGAGATGAGGTCTTGCTGCCCAGGCGGGTCTTGAACCTGCGGGCTCCGGCAATCCACTCACCTCAGCCTCCCAAAGGCGCGGGATTACAGGCTGAGCCACTGAGCCCGGCTCAATGTTTTTTTTTAAGGTAACAAGTATGGAGAAAAAAACTAAAACAAGAAACAACAGAAACAAATAAGCCTAATTGTATTTCAATGAATAATACAACCACACTAAAGGGAAAAAAACTTAAAGAACTACCTCAAGTAGCATTTAAACACAGTACTTTCACTAAACACACTCAGGGTAAAGTCAAAAAGAACTGTATACAAATACTGCCTTCTAGTTAGGAGATGTATTTTTCATAGTGGCACGAACTGGCAATTCTGAAACTACTCACTGCATATTCCAGGGTATAGTATGTAAGTAAACATGTTATGGATAATGGAAGTCAGAGTTCTCACTGTTAGAGAAGAGAGTTCCAAATATGGAAAGTGGGAGGACAAAAACCTTGTGGTGATGTCAATCTGGAGTGGTATAAACTCATGATAGGTGTGTATGAACACACACACATATAAGTATTTATGCTGTCCTAGCTCTGTTCTCTTGAGAGGGTTAGAAGCAGTGACACCCAAGGAGCAATAAGCACAATTAAGTGACCAGATCTTGGCTTCTAAATATTGTTCTCCACTATAAGGAACTAAGGAGAAATGGCTATTATGAGGGTTAGCTTAGGAAAATAAGATAAATCTGGAACATCATGTTATGCCAGAAAGTAAAAGGGCACATGAGTCAACTTGAAACAGTTGCCACTACATACATCTGGGACAATTTGATGTTTGGGGAACATCAAAATTGATAAATAGCAGCAACAAGTTATAATTAATAGAATAAACTAAAAACCAATGAGTCCATAATTATATAAATGAATAATTAAATAAATGGGGAAGAAGAAAAAGCACTTCCTTACAGATTACCAATGATAAGTAGAAGAAACAATAGAATTAGAAAATTACAGGTCGGGCATGGTGGCTCAGCCTGTAATCCCAGCATTTTGGGAGGCCTAGGCTAGAGGATTGCCTGAGCCCGGGGGTTTGAGACCAGCTTGGGCAACTTGGTGAGACCTTGTCTCTATAATAAATCACAAAACTAGTCAGGCAGGGGGGCATGTACCTGTAGTTCCAGCTACTTGGAAGGCTGTGGCGGCTGTAAGCAAGCCACTGCACTCCAACTCAAAAAAAAAAAAAAAAAAAAAAAAAAAAGATAATTATCATTTGGTAACTACCATAGTAATAATTATTTTAGATAATTATACGTGAGTGATAAAACTAGTAGGTGAAAACTGGATGAGAAACAAGATATTAAGGTATTTACACAACCCCAAAGGATCTTTGAACCTTACTAATACTGATTAAAGGGAAAAATGGTGCTGGGCATGGTGGTTCACACCTATAATCCCAGCACTTTGGGAGGTGGAGGCGAGAAGATTACCTGAGCTCAGGGGTTCAAGACCAGCCTGGGCAACTTGGCACTTCAATACATCAAAAAATTAGCCGGGTGTGGTGGCCCACGCCTACGGTTCCAGCTACTTGGAAGACTGAGAAGGAAGGATCACCTGAGCCTAGCAGGTTGAGGCTATGGTGGCCATGAGTGTGCCACTGCACTTCAGCCTGGGTGAGACTCTGACTTTAAAAAAAAAAAAAAAAAAAGGGAGAAATGGCAATTTCACAGTGAAGAAACTTGGTAGGTACCACCTTCAACCAGTAATAGTTATTATTATGTGATCCTCACAAAATGCACCAGGAAGGACATAAGATCATACCTATGGTATTCCTGCCAAAAAATGTATAACTTGAATCTAATCATAAGAAGACATCAGATAGCCCAAACTGAGGCATACTATACAACACAAGTGGCCTGCATACTTCAAGCATGTCAGCAAAGTGAAAAAATAGCTAGGTAGTATTCCAGATTAGAGAAGATTCAAGAGATGTAGTACCTAAATACTGCGCTTGATCCTGGACTAGGAGACTGTTTTTCCCCCTAGAAAAAACATAAGTATAAACTGGCAGAATGTGAAATTTGAACAAGAGAATAGTGTGACATAATAGCATCAGATAATCTTGATTTTAATCATTTGCATTGCGGTTAGTATGAGAGCATCTTTGTAGAATAAACACTATAATATTTAGGGGTAAAAGTGTAACATGTCTGCAATTTACTCTCAAATGATTCAGAAAAAAGTAACAGAGAGAGAGAGAGAGAGAGAGAGAGAGAGAGAGAAAGAGATTGAGAATAATATAGCAGAAAGCAGATGTGATAAAATGTTAAAGTGTGAAAGAATGTAAGGAAGTTTTTTTCTTACAATTTTTCTCTAAGCCTGAAATTTCAAAATTAAAGAAACAAAATAGTAAGCTGGAAAAGGCATTGCAAAGTAGCTCTAGCAGCAGATGCATTCCAGGGTTTGGAGGAACACTCTGGTATCCTAGTACTCTGCAGTGCCCTGGGAAGAACAGCTACTTGCCTTGCTCACATGGGAGGCTATGAAACAGGAACTGCAAAAGTTTTGTGAGAAGAGAGCTTCTCTGAAGTCTTGAGATATCTGGCAGGGAGGAAGGGGGGGAGGGAGGGAGGGAGGGAGAGGAGGAGGGAGAGGGAGAGAGGGACACAGAGATGGGAGGACTTTACAAGTTTCTGAATCCAGAAGAAAACAATGTGGTCTCAACCAACCCATGACAGTCACTCTCTCCTCCACTCAAGTTTTGGGCAAACAGTCACAAAACCCATGGTGTTTACGAGCAGGTTGGGAGTTGGTGCCCTTGAGTCACTCTGGCCGAACTCTGCAAATGACCTCCTGGGGAGCCTTGCTCTCACAAATCCTAGACAAGCCATCCTAGGAAGTGGCAGACAAAAACGTTATTCCAAGAGCAGCACTCAGCATGTGGTCTCAAGGATGACCATTCCACCACTCTCTCTTGACTGTGCTGGAGAACAGTGTTCAAAGCCTAGTATTCACAGATCTTTATACAATGGTTCGACTTGATGATGATGTAAAAGCAAAACCATTCAGTAGAAATTGGACTTGGAATTTTGAATTTTGATCTTTTCCTGGGCTAGTGACATGTAGTATGATACACTCACATGAGATACTCAACATTTCACTATAAAATTGGTTTTGTGTTAGATGATTTTGCCCAACCATAGACGAATATAAGTGTTCTGAGCAACCTTAAGATAGGCTAAGCTATGCTGTGTTCAGTAGATGTATTAAATGCATTTTTGATTCATGGTATTTTCAGTTTATGGTGTGTTTATCAGGAAACAAACCTACTGTAAGTCAAGGAGCATCTGTTTACAACAATAGACTATTTTCCATCCATGTCTGTGATCGAGTGGGCAGCTATAGCTTTCTTTGCTGATATCTTGTTTCAGTTTCTAAACAGGCCATTTTTACAGACAAAATAAAGGTTTTTCTGCTTTACAACTTTACTTGACTTACTGAAAATGCAACCCTGATCAAAAGACTCCAGGCTCATGTACAAAATAGAAATAAAATAAAATTTAACCACTAAAAAGGTCTTTTAAAAAACAAAGCAGATTTTAGAAAACTTGCAACCCTAGTTAGTTTTCTTGCCCTGAGTTCCAAATTATGAGGTCAAAAATTATTATGAGAGTCCATGTGATTCACCTCCTTTTTCAGCAAAAGACTGGATCTCAATTCTGGAAAGATATTTATCTACCACTTTAAGTAACTTCCAAGAAGGAGAGGCTATCAATTTTTCAGCAGCCAACTCGATCTTCTTTAAAACTTTTATAGGCAAGAAATTCTTTTGGTTTTAAATTGAATTTCTATTGGGTTTACACCAGTTCCCATTTTCTTTGAGTGTTATAAAGTTCTTCCCCTAGTCTCCTCGGAGAGAATAACATCAATCCTCTTTCAACTTTATTTAAATCTTTCACCACATTCCTTAGCCCACTCTCGTGTAGGGGCAATGCCAAGGGTTCAAGAAAGAAAATCTAAGGCCACACGCTCAGCACCGCATTGCCTGGTCATATCCTGACAGACAGCATTCATCATGGTGGGCCTGAGTCACCCAAAAAAGGATTCAAGGCGCTCTGCAGCTTATATTTTGAAATACTAGGCAGATTTGAATACAGTTTTCACCAAAATGGTTAAAATAAAGATTTAGCATCTGAAGAGAATGTCTTTGTTACCTGGGTTGTTCTCTTATGTAGAAGGCCTTAGTGCCAGATTATGCTGTACAAATAAGATGCCACTGAATTTATAGCTTGAAGTTTCACCTGATAAGTTCTTTTTAAATTTTAGGTAGATAATTACTATGGGCAATAACCATATCACTTTGGGAATTCAATTCAAATAACAAAATATATCTAATACAGATTATTATACAGAAACTTTCTACTGGATATAAAGAACAGGGTAACTAAGGAGTTTCTGCTAAGTTGGAGGTATGACACCTATGTTGATAATTATCACAGAAGGGTGAATCAGAGTGTAAAAGTATAACACCATAGAATATGAAACCCAGAAGAGTAAGAGATAAAACTCCAGAAGGTAGGATAGAAAAGCAGACATGCTTGGCAAGACCTTATCTCTACAAAAAATAAAAAAGTTAACCAGGCATGGTAGTATGCGCCAGCTACTCGGGAGGCTCAGGCAGGAGGCTCACCCAAGTCCAGAAGACTGAGGCTGCAGTGAGCTGAGATCGTGCCACTGCACTTCAGCCTGGGTGACAGAGTGAGACCCTGATTCAAGAAACAAACAGCAGAGATTCTTGAGTTGGCTCTTAATAATGGGTAGGGTTGTGAACATAAAGAAGCTGGGGACTGGGCTCGGTGGTTCATTTTGTAATCCCAGTACTTTGAGAGGCCGAGGCGAGTGGATTGCCTGGGCCTGCAGGTTCGAGACCAGCTGGGGCAACTTGGCGAGACCTCGTCTCTACAATAAAATAAAAAATAGCCGGGCTTGGTGGCTCAGCCTGTAATCCCGTGCTTTGGGAGGCTGAGGTGAGTGGATTGCCTGAGCCTGCAGGTTCGAGACCTGCCTGGGAAACATGGCAAGACCTCATCTCTACAATAAATCAAAAAAAAAATTAGCTGGGCATGGCAGGGTGCGCCTGTAGTTCTAGCTACTTGGAAGGCTGAGGCGGAAGGATTGCCAGAGCCCAGCAGGTCGAGGCTGCGGTGGCCGGGAATGGCCACTGCACTCCAGTCTGGGTGACAGAGTGAGACTCCAACTCAAAAAAAAAAAAAAAAAAAATAGCCGAGTGTGGTAGCATGCATCTGTAGTTCCAGCTACTCGGAAGGCTGAGGTGGAAGGATCGCTGGAAGTCAGAATGTTGACGCTGGGGTGGCTGTGAGCGTGCATGCCACTGCACCCCAACCTGGGCGAAGGAATGAGACTCCAATTAAAAAAAAAAGGGGAGCTGGGAAAAAAGGTGGTTATTTCAATGAAAGGACTTTATAGTTTAATATGGACTTTATAGTTTAAAATGAAGATGTAAGACCACACTCAGAATATTTGGTGAAAAGGAGATTATTTGATGAAAACACCTAAAGGATAGGTTGGAAATAGGTGTTAAAAGACTTTGCATACTGAGCTAAGGAGCTTGCCTTATTCTGCAGGCATACAGATACAATAAAAAAATTTAAGGTCTGAATGGTTGCTATGTATTCCAGAAACTGGATTATTTATGAACAACTTATGAATGGTGGCCACCAAAAAAAAATTACAGAACAAGACAAATGATTTTGCCCTTAGAACTGATTGCAGCTATGATTCCATAAAACAAAAATAGCCCTCCTTGGGATAACTAGTTTCCTGGGTAACTAGGTCAAGCAAGAATAGAAGAGACTAAAGTAATGATTTAATAACTAAAAATGTTATCTAAAAATAGAAAAATAATCAATCAAAATACTTCTTTTAGAATAATTATATCCTCCAGTGTCAATAAATTACACAAATCAGTACAAAATTGCTATTCAGTTATTTTATACTCAGACTTTAATTTTTCAATATCTAATAACAGATATAGAGTCAACATATTACTTCATGGTTTTCTGTGAGCACACTTTGTGATTTTTGCATTTGTTGCACCTTGTGAAGATTATACTATGTCCTAAATTTTCCTTCTTTCATTTAATAATCAGACAAGCTGCAATGTCATAATCAAGAAGCACCCAGTTCCTAGTAACAGATTTTTTGCATAACTAGAAATGACTATTCTCATGGGATATCTGGTGGTTACATCTGGATAGTATGAATTCATTCTCCAAATGTAGCCATAACACTACATTCACACGTCCAATAGAATATAAATAAGGAGGAAAAAAGGCCAATTATTTTAAACATTATCCTGTGTATACTTTCATATGTTATTCTAGTTTTAATTGAGGAGGCTCAGAAGGTGCAAGTATATATAAAACAAATATTTCTTGGAAAACCTCTAGATACAAACATATAATAATTTCTATATTAGAAAAGGGAAATTAACAAAACAAGACAGGAGTTATTTCTGCCAGACTCAGGAAAGGTTACCTAAAGAACTGTTTTTCTAAATGGAAATGCAGCTTTTCCGCTTTGTACTATGTAAGATTATAGACAAAATTTTAGAAAGCTGAAAATCCTTTTAAATAAGACTTCCTCCAGTTTTAATCGCAAATAATTGCCTCTTTTGGTGCTAATGAGATGAGCACCACAAAATGGAATGTAATTCTGCTGGTTCATTCAGGGTAATGGCTTTGTGCGCTAGTGACACTGCCGAGAGATCTAGTCTCAATTTCCTAGAGTACAATAACTAAGCAGCAGTAAATTTTTCACTTGAGGAAGATTTTCTAACTATGTAAATATAAATAGAAAACCTGTTATCTATTGATAAAAACAACAAAGTAAGTTAAATAAAGTTTTATGTGTTACTGTTTCCTGTAACAGTCATCAGCTCCCTGGATCATGAAAGTAAATACAGCACTTCACTTACTGAAATCAATGAGAAACCGTCCAAATCCTTGCCTTTGGTGCTGGGGCATGATCATTATGCAGGAGACATTATACTTCTGCTGGCAAAGCTTTTCCTGAGGGAAGGAGAAACAGATCAAGTATGTCAGAGCTCTGCTGAAGTGGGCAATTCCCCACACCTGCCACTGTCCTTGTTAAACAGTCCACTAAGGTGAGTCAACGGGTTAGGATCAAGCAGAATAACACTAGTGTTAATCAAACTATCATCTATCAACAAACCATCAACTCTGTGCATGCCTCTCAATTATATCTTTATTCTTGAAAGTCAGTACCATAAAATATGAACCAAGAATCCAAGGAAATATGAACCAAATGAAACAGAATATAGACATGTGGAGGAGATGCTTTCTTTGCACAATCAAGTTGGGAGGTGGAGAAAATAATATCCCTAAGAGTCACTCTGTAGGTAAATTAGAAGTTAGCTGGCTACCTTGCTAAGTAATAAACTATAACTCTACCTCTGAGCAAATGCCCCATGGACACTAAAACAGTATACACGTGGGTAGATGTGTACAAATATATTTCTCCTATGAATAAAAAGTCAAAGTAAAAAGCCAGAGAAATAATTAATCTGCAACTCAAACCAGCAAAACAAAACAAAACCAAAACCAAAAAAGACAACAGTAAAAAATCCCAAAGCCTCTAAACAAAAGTAAGATCAAAATATTACCAGCAGTCTGAAACGAGGAGAAAGACTGGGTAGAAAATGGTGAGAAACAGTTCTTATAGTTAAAGGAGAATTTGCAGTTTTCATGGGATGTGCATTAGAGCAGCAATATTTTATTCAGAGTACACAGAAGCTGTCAAAACCTACACAGAGAAAATCTGGAAAAGGCTTTTGAGGTTGTGAATGCTCTGGCCAAATATAAACTACAAATAAGACTGACCACAAATGGTACCAACCACATCAAAGAATTACTTCAGAACACCCAAATCTTTAATGAAGCTATTTGAAAGATCACAGGAAATGGTTATGGAAAAAACCCTACAGGGCAAAATTAAAAGCTTTCTTTGTGAAAAAGATGCACTTGCAACTTTTGCACACTTGTAGCTGTCTATGGAGCCTCTAAAAAATGAGGAGGAAGCAATAGTGTGTGTCAGTTTTCCTAAGAAGATGGATCGGTCCATCACTAGATGTGCACATCAGTGGCAAGGGTTCAAATAATTAGTCTACTTTGCAATGCTAGACAAATGGGGTCACTATCTAAAAAGAGATATATTCTTGATGCTGTTCCTTTCTTTGCCCAGAACTATTCCCACCTTTTGGAGTTTTAAAAAAATTCAGTACAGCAGTGATTTCCCCTCAAAATCTCACTACAGCTAACTTCTAATCTATGGATAAAATAACTGCTCCATTGTTCCCTCCTGTTTAGAGTCATCTATTACGTGCTTGGAAAGTTATATGCATGTGACAATTTGTACTAAACCTTTCTAGGTCATCCTGGCCCTTCTCTGGCTACCCTTGAACTGCTATATTCTAATAACATCTAGAATTTAGTTTAAGAATAACCCCAAAGGGTCAGAGTCCTCCACATTCTAATTGACACGTGAGAGTATGGTTTAATTTAATCTAGTCTTTTAACATGGTTGTTTTTTAGATTAAATTTTGTTTCACTATACTGCCAAAGATTATTAGTATTCCAAAATAGTAGGAAATGACAGCAGCTGCAATACTATAGAAGAAACTGTGACAAAATGAGAAAAGTTAAGCTTGTTAAAATGAGTAAAATGCTGGGTATCCTGGGAGAAGGAGCAGCAGAGATTCAAACTGCAAGAGTCACCCAAACGGTATACGTGGCTACTACCCAGAGGCCAACGTAAAACTCAGGAACAGGACCGCACACAAGAAAGGCAGGTACCAATGAGGCCTACAGACATGTAAGCTCACAGGCATTTAAAGGAACACCATTTTCTAACATGAAGGACAATCACGACCACTATTCTTTTTAAATCTTTGGAGAAAAAAGAACTTTACAAACCGACATAAAAGGTAGGGTGTCTCATTAATCATACAAATAAGTTTCTTATGTATTGTTTTAGTCTGTGTTAATTCTGTCACCTTTTGAATCTGTAATGTGCAAATTAACCTTCTTTTTCACCTTAAAGCTTTACCAAATATGTGCATTAAAACACTAAGGTAGTGTTCCATGAATGCTGTTACTTTTTCCTGCTTTTGTTTATGATCTCCGGGTTGGTTCTTAAATTTAGAATAGCTACAGTTTGTAAGTACTTTCATATATATTCTATCTTTTGATCTTTGATGAAAATGGCTTTTTTTTTTTTAAGTCAGAGTCTCACTCCGTCACCCAGGCTGGAGTGCAGTGGCACACTCATGGCCAACCCAGTGTTGAACTGCTGAGCTCCAGTGATCCTTCTGCCTCAGCCTTCCAAGTAGCCAGAACAACAGGTGCATGCTACCACACCCAGCTAATTTTTTATTTACTGTAGAGAAGAGGTCTCGCCAAGTTCCCTGGGTTGGTCTCGAAACCTCAGGCTCAGGCAATCCACTCGCCTTGGCCTCCCTAAGTGCTGGGATTACAGGCTGAGCCACTAAGCCCAGCTGGAAAATGAAATTTCTATAAAGCATTCCATTTACATTGTGCAAGAGCAGATCTATTACAATTCACCTATCACCTAATGTAAAAAATACACATAATAAAATACAGAGTTTGGATAATTTACCTCTGCCTGGAAGTTTCATATTTATTGTCTCTATTTCTATACCATCCTAGTACATTTAACTATTTTCTAGGTACGTAAGAAAAGTTAAGGTCATTAACTGGCAAACACCTCCAAATCCAGTTTTCCTACATTGCGTATGAATCACTGCTTCTCAGAAGCCTTTGAGCAGATGAATGTGAGGGAACTGCTCTGAAAAAGACAACCAATATCCCCTCAAAATGTCAAGGGCTTTCCTATGCTAACAGCTGGAGGTACTCAGGCTTTCTAAAAGTGAGACTGCTTTAGAACTAAAAACAATAGCACAGAGAATAAGAGACAAATGTGTAAAATCAGTCATTATATCAGCTTGACTGCCCAAATGCCAATGTTCTAACTCACTGAGATAATGTTGGCCACAGAGAGAAGGCAACAAGGGGAAAGGAGAATTATCACTCAAATGCTACATTACACTGAAACCTTCATGTTGACACCACTTAAAGGGAAAAGGGAATAAGCTAAACATTGACAAAATCAAAGATGCTAGGTGGTCTACAAGACAGCAATTATAACGTCACAAGGATGCTGACAGTCAAGAGAGCACACAGTGCTGGGGTCCTTTACACACTTCCTAGGCACGATGTTTTCTGCTGTCTCTAAATGAACTCTGAACAAGAACCTAAGCTTTCCAAAAACACGTGTCACTTATTCAAATTATAGTCATAAAAAAGCCCTGTTGAAAGAATTGAGCTCTACCAGAAACATTTTGAAAAAGAAAATGAAGGTCATACTGGCTCTTGTTTTACCTTAGAGAAGTATCCAACCAGATGACAGCCCTTTTCATCATTTTTTGTAAGGACATAAAAAAGGAATGGCTCGACATCGTAATACAACGTTTTGTGGTCCAGGAAGAGCTTGGCTAACAAACAAAGGTTTTGGCAATAAATTTTGCTCATATTCCCATCAACCTAGCAAAAAGAAACAGACAACATTATTTAACATAAAAATATTGCTCAATATAAAATTGTTTCCTCTATATGGTATTTCAGAAAGTATATAATTTTATTTCCAAATCCTAAGCTGAGATTGAAATACTCCATTAAGCAAGTATAGAGTTAACTAGAAAATAGCTGTCATTGGCAAATCAGAATTACACATTTTCTCTAAAATTAGGGTAAGTTTAAAACAGAAATTTAAGCTACCTATAGAAAGGCCAAACCACTAGCAAAGAAGTAATTTTTACTTGCTATTTATTATGAGTAAAAATTATCAGGTATGTCTTTTTTCTTTCTTTGCACCAAATAAATCTGTATTAAGGAAATATAAACAGATCACGCTACTTTTCAAGGAAGTTAAACTTTATGTTGTTTTCAAAAGGGCTTCACATAAAAATAAAATAAATGAACTGTGTTATTCTGATTCCCCAGAAGTGTGGATTAGCAAAGAGGCTTCCATTTTGGTTCTATCCCAAGCATCATTTTAAATATAATTGGAAAAGATAAAATTTCTATGTTGGGAATACTTACAGAGAAAGTGATATGAATTTCAACTTACAATAAGTACCATGATTACAGTCTACTTCTCTTCAAAATAAAAGAATCAAGCTGTGATACTGATGGGTACAGACAGGAGGAAAGGCACAGATGCCAATTTCTTTGATCAAATGTAGTAACTTGTTGAAGAAAACAGAAAACACAGCAGATTCAAGAAGAATTTCCCTTGCACTTTTCTTAAGGGAAATGGATATTTGCTAACCGGAGCTCTTTAACAATGAACTTGACCATTCTCAGGTCTCCTGTGGACCATCTGGGTTCTCATATTGCACAAATTATTTTTAGACTTCATATAACTATTTCCCTTGGATGAAACCTGGTCCCATACATAGCAACATAATCAAATATGGGCAACGGGCACAGAGGATACAATTCTCTCTTTAATTAAAGGAAATTTTTATGTATTTGGGAGTATGGCCCTTTTGGAAATGGTAGCATATTACAAAAAAGGAAAGATGAAGATGTATGTATCTGTAAATGAGAAAAACAGAGAGATGACAATACTGAAGAAAAATTCTGATCAGTTGTAAGAGGTACAATATAAGAGGAATAGATAAAAAGAAGATAG
The DNA here is from genome assembly GCF_000164805.1 of Carlito syrichta. Classification (NCBI taxonomy): domain Eukaryota; kingdom Metazoa; phylum Chordata; class Mammalia; order Primates; family Tarsiidae; genus Carlito; species Carlito syrichta. The sequence continues at coordinate 153,413 of NW_007038836.1, read as the reverse complement.
AAAATAGTAATCTGTGATTATTCTACATTTATTTCAAACGTTATTTAGAAAACTGCTAAGAGAAAAGATTCCCACAGGCTGTACTCTAAGTATTAACTCAGATGCTAGAATAGGGACCTTGGTATTTATTAAATCCAACTCCTTATGTAAAAATAAATTTTACAAACTTGCTTCTGATGTTTCCCCTCTCATCTCTGTACGGTCCAAAGCACCTGCCCTAAAACAGCCGATCATTCTTACCAGCCTATAAGACTGAATCTCTTGCCCCTGGAGAGACTTTCCGTGGATTTATAACAGCTTCAACCCCATGCTGACTCATGCTGATTTCTTTAATAATTACTTAAGGCCAACAGTGTGCTTTGTCCTTTGGGAAACAATGAAACAGTAATTTCCACTTGACTTTAGTTAGACAAAAAGATCCAAGGCACCAAGGAAGATGCCAATAGGAGAGTTGAACTTGTAACGTAAGTTAAGCCTCAACTGAAAGCAGCTTTGTCATCTCAACTGGTACTGTACTAACAACAGGAAGGTCAGGCAACTTGTATTCAGCTTTCCCTCTAGCTCCACGGTTCTCAGTGCGGCTGATTCTACCCCCCCAGAGAGCATTTGGCTATGCCTGGAGACATTTTTGGTTGTCAAAACTGAAGGGAGTGGTGGTGCTACTGGCATCTAACAGGTAGAGGCCAGAGATGCTGCTAAACATCCTACAATGTACAGCACGGCCTCTACAACAAAGAACTATCCAGTCTGAAATGCCAATAGTGCCCAGGTTGAGAAACCCTGTACCTAGCCTTTACTAAGAATAAACATCATTAAGCCTTCCCAGAAACAATATCCTTCTTCCTTCAAGCTCTCCAAAAGAGCCTGAAATAACCAGGAGAAGGGGTTTTAAGAAATCATGAGGCCGGGCTCGGTGGCTCAACCTGTAATCCCACACTTTGGGAGGCCAAGGTGAGTGAATTGCCTGAGCCCGCGGGTTCAAGACCCACCTGGGCAACTTGGCGAGACCTCATCTCTACAATAAATAAATAAAAATTAGCTGGGCATGGTTGCGCGAGCCCGTAGTTCCAGCTATTTGGAAGGCTCAGCGGAAGGATCGCTAGAGCCCAGCAGGTCAAGGCTGCGGTGGCCGGGAGCGTGCCACTGCACTCCAGTCTGGGCGACAGAGTGAGACTCTGACACAAAAAAAAATTAAAAAAAAAAGAAATCATAAGACAGGTGGGCTCGGTGACTCAGCCTATAATCCCAGCCTGTAATCCCAGGCCGAGGCAAGTGGATTACCTGAGCCCGCAGGTTTGAGACCTGCCCGGGCAACTTGGTGAGACCTTGCTTCTACAATAAAAAAAAAAAAAAAAAATGAGCCAGGTGTGGTAGCACGTGCCGTAGTTCAGGCTACTTGGAAGGCTGAGGCGAAAGGATCACCGGAGCCCAGCAGGTCAAGGCTGCGGGGGCTGGGAGCATGCCACTGTACAACAGTCTGGGGGACAGAGTGAGACTCCAACTCAAAAAAAAAAAGAAAAAGAAATTATAAGACATGTATGCGTCTGTAGTTCCAGCTACTTGGAAGGCTGAGCGAAAGGATTGTCGGAGCTCAGCAGGTCGAGGCTGGGGTAGCTGTGAGCATGCCACTGCACTCCAGCCTGGGCGACAGAGACTTCAAATAAGGAAAAAAAAAAGAAAATAAAAGATATCACAAGACACAACTGGAGTTTCCCTGTTCTCTGATCAGTCTTGGGAAAAACTAGTGGACCCAAAAACCTGTCTGAGAGACAGAGCCTGGTCCATGTGAGAAACTTACAACCTTCCCTTTATTAAATGTATTAAATGGCGAGACACTGCAGGCCAGAAATAAAGAAAACTGCAGGGCAGAATAATACATTTATATTTCAGTCTGAACAATTCAGAAGAAGAAAATCCTAAAGTAAAACTATATATTTCAGAGAAAAAAGGTATAGATATCACGTCTGCTGTACAAAGACGACTTGTTCTGAGCACCCAGGAATGCAAAACAATGCACACCAAGATGGGTAGCAAAGGAGAAAATGAAGCAGAGCAAAAGAAGTGTGCAATTGGAAGGAAGAACAGAAAGGAGAGAATTAAGAAGTCCTACAAATGGACAACATGGAAGAAAGGCATGGAAAGGCATGGCCTCCTCAAGGTAGAACTGACTCAACTAAACTGGATCCCTGAAACTGACAATAGAAACATAATTAAACAATGAGAGGCAAAGACCTGTACTAAATCAATTCTGGAAATACAAAATATTTTCAGGAAACCCACAATGACAGACATATGGCCACAAGGGGTTCCTGTGAACAGCAGAGTTCTCCAGGGGTGGCCATACACTCAGATGGGGAGGTGGGGGGAGTCCCAACATCTGCTGGGGTCTCACTGAAAGGATTATCCATCCTGCCAAGAAATGGATGGAAACACAGGTGGTTGTGTATTGAGGAGATATGTACAGCTGCTCAATTCCCTGGAAGAGTGAGCACCTGCCAGACATTGGCTGGAGCTGCTGAACAAAGCTAATTTCTCCTGCCAAAGAAAGTGGAATTTACAAAGAGCTGAGGAGATCATAAATTCACTAGTGAATAAATCTGGTATAGACAAGGATTTGGGGGAAGACAAAAATGTTAATGTGATGAAGTAGGGATGTTTCATCAATCTAAATGGTTGCTCACCATGGTTAAATAAACATTCCAAAACATGGAGATATTTTTTAAGGGCAGTTTGAATTTTAATGCCAAAATTAGAAATACTTTGCACTTCTAGACACAAATCAGTACATAGTCAATAATTAGAAGTACTAGGTTTCAAAAGGCTGAGTTTTTTATTTGCACATGCTTACCTCAAATACTGAAAGATCTTTCCTTCGGTAAATTTCATTTGCTGGAGGATGAAACCATCCACACTTCTTTGAGTGTCTTAGCAAAATATTTTTACTTTTCATATATTTAAGACAGAACTCACACAGGTAAAGCTTTGGTAATCTGTTAAAGTTTAAAAATGAAAGAATCTATCAGGTTGATTATACTCTTTGGGGGAAAAACTAAATATTGTTTAATTTTTTTCTAAGTCATAAAAGGCCATATAATAGCATTTAAAATAGTTTAGGTCGGGTTTGGATGCTCGGCCTATAATCCCAGCACTTTGGAAGGCTGAGGCGATTGGATTGCCTGAGCCCGCGGGTTCGAGACAAGCCCAGGCAACTTGGCAAGACCTCGTCTCTACAATAAAATTTTAAAAATAGCTGATGTGGTAGCACGTGCCTGTAGTTCCGGCTACTCATTAGGCTGAGGCAGAAGGATCACCAGAGCCCAGCAAGTCGACGCGGGGTGGCCGTGAGCATGTGTGCCACTGCACTACAGCCTAGGCGAAAGAGTGAGACTACATTTCCAAAAAAAAAAAGGAAAAAAAAAAAGCCAGGAATAAATAGAATGTAAAAGCAACCTTATTTTATCTTGCAATATAATTCATAATATATGCTGCCTTTACTTTGTGAACAAATAATTTGTTTCCTTAAAAACGTCCTATAGAAAGAAAAGTTTTCAGACTTAGAACCACCACCCAAAACAATCAACAATCCTATCAAGTGACTATGTATATTTTTCAAAACTCAGACTTACTATCATATTTCCAGTAGTACATGTGGTATAATTATAACAATTTTAGAAGAACATTTATTATTTTTTAAATAATCTGGCCGGGCACGGTGGCTCACGCCTGTAATCCCAGCACTTTGGGAGGAGGAGGCAAGAGGATTGCCTGAGCCCATGGGTTCGAGACTAGCCTGGGCAACATGGAAAGATCTCATCTCTATAATAAATCAAAAACTAATTAGCTGGATGTGGTGGTCCACACCTGTAGGTCCAGCTACTTGGAAGGCTGAGGTGGAAGGATTGCCTGAGCCCAGCAGGTAGAGGTTGCAGTTGCTGTGAGAGTGCCAGTGTACTCCAGCCTGGGTGAGAGTGAGATTCCGACTCAATTCATCAATCAATTCAATCAATCATCTGCATGCTTATGAGGCAGACAAGTCCTAGAACTTAGTTGTTTCCATTTCTACTTCTGTGAGGTAACTTTAAAGGTATTGTCATAGATTTATATCATCTTTATGTTTAAATGAACATTGCTGGTGTTTATAAGAAAAAGCACTTGCAAGGTCTTTGGAGAACAAGAACAGGGTAAAGGGTTTTGGAGAGAGATACACAGATATAGATAATAGTAATTTCAAATCTTGTACTATGTGCAAATTTTCTTTAAAGCTCTCAGATCATATGACTTATGATTACCTATACAAATTAAATTCATAGACATTAAAAGTGTTCAAGAATACCCAACCAAGGGGTAAAAGCTGGGAGAAGAAAACAAGACTCTTGACTCTGAGTTTGCCACTTAACTTCTCCAACACCTTTCCCATTTTCTCCAGTTACATGACTGGTCAGACAGCCACATGGTAAAAGAATAGATATGATCCTCTCTGGGAGAAAGTCAAGTTTATAATTACCGAAAACATTGCAGATAACACTGTTAAAGTGTACCCTGATAGAAGAAATCTATTCACAATACCATCTGGGTATATATTAATTCAATACAACCTCACAGATTATCTCAGTTCAAGACAAATGGAAACTCGGATACCATTATTTTCACTTCATTTTTAGTAAGTCACAACTGGCACTAAAAGTAAAGACCTGGGAAAGGGTTTTGTAAGGCTACTCACTCTCACCTACTTCCTCCCATTTTTTCTTATTTTGCTAAATTTTTGTTAAAAACTTGAAAATAAAATGCCAGAAATCAGAGATAGAACTAACAGGCCTAATTAGGAAAATGAAAAAGACAAGTGAAGAAGGGCTCTACAACATGGTAAAATTTCTTTTTTTCTGAGTTGGTTTCATATAAAATCAACATTTGCTCAATTAACCAAGGAAAGAAAGCATAGCCTAGAAGCTATGTGGTGACATTTTCAATGCCTGCGTAACTAAGGAGCATAATTCACACAGAACAAGGATGCTGGCAAAAGTAATAGTTTTGGAAGCACTTAGCATCAACTACCAAGTTTTATTTCCAAAAATCATCTAATTACTGCTTTAAAATCAAGAATTTTCCTTTCTCACTTATATGACATTAAAGTTATATATTAGACAGCCTTATTCCATTACCTTGCATATTCCTGTGGGTAAGGCGAGGAGTACCAGGTTTGGATTTCATATTTCCCAAATTCTATCACAGAAGGGTACCGGCCACAGTCTTCTACTCCACTTTCACACTCTATTTTCTGTCCAAGAGAAAGAAAATAAAAAGAATAAAATGTAAATATTAGACAAGGATATATTTCACTTAACATTTTGGTTCTTTCATCAGTGACTATCAAATCTTACCACGATCAGATCACTAATCTTAATCATGATAATTCTCATGTTATTTTTAAAAACTACGGCTTTTGTGAAATAATAATCACCTTTGTATAAAATTCATAGATAATACCCTAAGAAACAATATAACAAAGATAGGGAATAAATATGATATGCGTACATACAAATGTCTATTGAATTGGATTTAACAATCTGATGCAATGTATTAAAACTGGGGGGGGGTCTTAAGATGGTGTGGCAATTATATACTCTTACTGCTCCCTGTTCCTAAGTAATATTATCCCAGCTGTAATTACTCAATTGGAAAATTAGCAGCTTAGTGTAGCAAGCTATGTGAGGTTAAGAACTTTATTTGCCAGATTCACTGAGGTATCCCCAGTGTCAGAAACAGAACAGGAAGTACTGCTTCAATGTAAAATGAAAGTCAGTTTTACCATGTTGGAATGAAAGGACTTCAGATTGAAAAGTATCTTTCAGATAATAGCCGTTGTTCAATATGTTCATACATGAATGCCAGAAGCAGACCCCAAAAATAATATACATAAGGATTTCAATTTTTTTTTTTTTTTTTAAAGCTGGGATCTTGCTATGTTGCCCAGGCTGGAGTGCAGTGGTTATTCACAGGTGCAATTCCTTTACTGATCAGCACAGGTTGGGGGGATTTGACCTGCTCCATTTCCAACCTGGGCAAGTTCAGAGACTTCAAATCTTAAAGATTGGGGGAAATTTAACATTTACCTTAGCCAAATATAGAGCATCCTGATAGGGCCAGAATGAGGAATAGAAATATCCAATAGCTCTTAAGGTAGAAATCCTAAGTATTTAGCCCAACTGGCTGTTACTAAAAATAAAGCTAAAGAGCCCATAGACAATTCCCTCCCCACAAATAGAAGGTGGAGTGGGATGGGGAATCTACCAGACAATATCAGCCACAGAAACAGAATGTAGTCTGCTGACATAAAAAATTCATAATTCACAAAAAATTTGTCTTTGAAAAGTCCACTAGCCTCACCTTTTCAATGTCTGGATGTTAAATACCGTAAGAAGAGTTAATATTCTAAGTGGAATAATTTAAAGAAATTACTGGACAATGAAAATAAAGGTGACTACAACTGATCATGAACTGCTTCCATCGATGCCTAAGAGTTAAAAATATGAAACATTTTTCACATGGCTGGCCACGTGAGTTAGAAGAATCATCGGTAAATTTAAAAGCGATGTTCTTTTTGTTAATGACTTTAAATTGTTATTTTCTAAATTTAGGCAAAAATAATCAGAAATCTATTCCTTTACAACTAGGAACATTTTTCAAAATCTGCCTCAACTAGTAGCTACTCTGGTCTATTCTATGAGATCAGCTGACTCCCTACCTACTTTTAAGAGCAGAGACAACTCTACAAAGTTATTGCTTTTGAAAGTACAGTCAACAAAAGTGGACATGATAGTAGCTAAAGAAACACAAAGGATCTTGAGGGGATTCTCTATAAAAATCAACCCAGTAGCTTCATATTAATAGTTAGAAGCCACATATTGTACTTGTTACTATAATGTGGTATCCTGGCCTTACCTCCCAAGAAAGTTCCTGGGCCTGCTTAAAAACATCCAAATCCTCTTCTGTAACGACATCCTTGTTTCCAATCACATTTACATCTGTACTTTCTTGTTTGATGCTTATTTTTATTTCAGTATCTGTCATTTAAAACCAGCAGAAAGTGTATTCACTGACTTGAATCATGAGTAACCACCATATATTACCAAAATGGTACCAAATTAGCATAGTGGGCAAATAGGGATCATTTTTTTTTCAACTTTATAAAAGCTTTTACATCTAAGCACTGCTCATAGATCCAGCAGTATCCTTTCCCTGCTATACCCAAATTTTTATTTGAATTTAGCACTGTCATCTTTTTACAGCTTTAACAAATATGAGGGAAAGAGCAATACAAAGCAAAATCATATTTTTCAACCAAGATTAGAAGTTACACCAGTATCTAGTTATAGCATTCCCATTATTCGTTTTGAGATAATAAATTCTACTACTTTGTCCAAATGACATATTTCTGGTTTTTGTTTGATAAAGGGTAGCAAATGTAACGGGCCAATTTGTTCAATGAAATTATGAAATCATGAAATCAGTTTTCTCCCTAAGGTGGATACACACACAGACACACTCACACCCAAAAGCACACGTCACAGAGTCATAGATCAGGCTTTGCTGAAACGGAAGCAGGATGAACTGTCATGAGAAAGCAATGGAGCAGAGGGAAATGAAGAGCTGAAATACCCTCTGTCGGAAGCACTGACAGCACACGACCAAACAGCACTGTGGCTGCAGAGGCGGCATGGAAGAAAGCATGGCAGAAGCATGGCAGTGGCTATTCATGCAGGACTACAAAGCCATAAGCAACGCTATGAAGGCATCTGGGGGTCCTAGTGTCGCTACAAATGGAAATAAATAATAAGAGGTGGGAGAGTATTAGTTGGAAAAACAACGTTTTGGAGGTTTAGTCAGCATTAGAAAAAGGTCAAAGTTTCACTGCTTCTGTATGAAAGTGAAGTGAGAACAAGAGAAATAGCTAAGACCTATGTGACAAATAGGAATTGACTGATTTATTCTTTGGGGGGTTGGGGGAAAGGAACGGGACGCAGGTTTGGTTGGAGCTTTGACCTTTTGCTTACCATCATCCTGATCAGGTTTAATCCTTCCGTCTGTCAAGCTCCCCTTCCCTGGTGAGGGGGTCCCCATCTGAGGGGTCACTTTATATTTTAATCTGCCTAGCATCCTGTGCTTTTTAAGGAAAGTTGTTCGCTTGAAGTGAGCAATTGCTTTAAAAATACATCCTCTAGCCATCCCCCAGCTAGAGGAGGAGGAGTGAGAAATAAATCTACTTCTAATATCTCTTTTGCCAAAGAAATGGGTTTTAGATTTTGCCGTGGAAGATAATTCAGTTTTACGACGCATACGTTTGGGTGGTGCATAACTTGGGTGTCCCTTTTTGCGAGACTGTCCCTGAGTGGTATAGATATGAGAAAGCCCATCGAAGAGTGCCTTCAGCTGGCTGTTAGTGGTAAGGCTTCTCAAGGAGGGCACACTGCACTGGCTGGAAGAACTCTGGGGCGAGGGGGAGGAGGTGGACGTGCTGGACTTTTGTGAACTGGGGCTCTGACCAGAGATGGGGGTTGGGGGTGGAAGTGAAGAAGGTGGAGGTTTTAGCTTTTGTGTGGTACCTGTAGCCAACACATGAGAAGTGCATGACTGTTTCTGAGAGACCTTTTTCCTTGGACGATAGTGCTTTGAAAAGTCTATTATTTCACCTCGTGATCTGCGACCATCAGGTGATGGTGTGAAAAACTTAGTAAGGCCATCAATGAGCCCTTTGGTTTTCTTGTTAACTTTAAGTGTAGAGGCAGAAATGTAGGTGGAGGTGGTGGTGATTTTGGTGGTGGCACCAGGCCGAGTAGGGTCTGTAACAGCCAATCTGCTGCTTGAGTCCTTCCCAGATGCAGCATGACCAGATGAAGGTGTGGTACAGACTTTAGTCTTTTGACCCCTACCAGGTGACCCCCTTCCTGTGAATGCATTCATGGATCCTTCATCACTGGTTACAGACCTAGGTAGAAATTTAGAGAATAGTATCAGCATTTAATAATATAATTATAAAGGTAGCTAAAAACAAATTTATCTCCACTAGATGCAATAATGGGCTTAATTAAACTTAAGAATTTTTTTTTGTATGTGCCACCACCTAGATGTTTCTTTGTTGAAAAAGGTAGCAGCAACTGTATTTGCGTATCAAGGTTCTCCTGGGGCCCATCCAACAGGTATTGGGAGAATATATGTGGACCCAAGGGCAATATAAGCAACAACAACAACAACAAAAATTGAAGAGACTAAAAGAACACCCAAAGCTTTGACTATAATTAAATAAAAACAAGCTATCCTGGAATGCTTTTTTTAAAGAATAAGAGGAAATAAATCATATGTGTTATTCAGAAGCAAAAGAATAAGTTTATCTAATCTCTAGTTAAAAGCAATTTTTAACTCAATGGAAAATTTTATATAAATAGAACTTGGGCATGTGGTATGTCTATAAATTTGTACTTTTGCTGAAAAAAAAAGAAAACAAAAAGATACCCTCTTCTTCTCAGTAGTTTATGCTTAGAATGATAAAATAACCAATAGTATTCTCTTAGGAGAGAAGACAATTAACTACAGCAAAAAATATTGCTGAAAAAAGGACAACAATAGCAAAAAACTGAAGGAATGATTAAAGAAAAGCTGTAGCAGGTCAGACATGACATGGAGAGTCTGGTGGAAAAGCAGCACATTTACCATGGTCATTATCAGACACTTGGCGTCAGAATCTTTAAACCTTGGGTTCTGCCTACCCTGCTGTGTGGCCAACAGAGACAGGAGGTCACTCACTCACACAGCTGCTTACATGAACAGCAGCTGGCTGCCTTCACCTCAGGCTAGGGCTTGGGAAGCTACCCATTTTGTAGCAGGGTTTTATACAACAGAGAAACATTTGCATGTGAATTATGGCAATGCCTGGCCCAAGAATGTACTTTCAAATGATCAATTTAGCTAAAGGCTACTAGTGATGAAAGCCCTGAAAATGTTAAGATATTGAATTATAAAAATATCTTATGTAATTACAAACAGAAGAGCACATTTTAGTGATCATCTTGTGCACACAAAGATTTAATGGCTAAATTTCAGCAGTCAGTTGAAGGGGAGGCTGCTGCAGTTACTAGGCTGATCTGAGGTGACCAGGGGCTTTGCCTGATGCCACCAATTCAGCCAAGTCAGGCTAACGCTGGAGATCTCTAGTGTCACCAGAAGACATAGCAAGGGTTACCAACAAACAACTCATCCAGGTTAAAATGTTTCACATCAGAACGCTGCAGTTGGACTGTATCTGGAATCGATTGCCCAGAAAGGATAATATGCTTATAAAGCATGTAAAAAAGGAAAACTCCCTAGACTGTCTTAAAAATTCCTAAGCTCAAAGGACAATTTTGGACCAACAAAAAGTTAGGACTGGTGCCAGATGCAATTTTCAGCTGTGTCCTTTGTTTAGAAAGTTTATATCCTAATTTGGTTTTTTTAATTGGGCCCTGAGGATACAGTCCCATTTCAAGAACAATGCTCACACAGGATGAATGCAAAAACACATAATTTCTACTTCAAATGATACTAATATGAAAGATTTTATTCATAAATATGTTTAACTCTACAAATTAACAAAAAATCAATTTTAAGTTGTCTACTGGTTGAAAGCTTTTCACAAGTTTCATAGAACATTCCAAAAAGAAGCCTGCATTTTCTCTTTCTTCTTAGGGAAATAAAGGTACAGGAGAATACTGTTTTTCTGAGAGTAAGTAATACAGTGAACTGCTTTCAGATAAAATTAGGGAATAAAAGAGGAAGCGCGTAAGAGTCTTGGTGTTTGTTCGAGGTATGTGCAGGGAACGTATACATTTCTAAAATCACAACGACCCTTTTATCAAACCTAAAGAAATGGTGACAGTCTATTGGTAGAACTGCTACAGAAATATAAGTCTAATGACTTTATTTATAAGCATCTAAAGCTGATAGTCAAATCTATAGTCTATATAGGTTAAAATATATTTATGTAGCCTCTTTACTTTTCCAACTCCTGCTAAATGTTCTACTGTGCTTTAATGGCAACTATGTGGCAACCGAACAGTGAAAATGGGGTTATCATAGTACATTTGTAGGTCACTGCACATATATTCTTTTTTATGTATGTCTGCACACACGTGCACTTTTCAAATGATCCTGTCTAACTCTGCAGGGGGCAAACAATCACCTACAGGTTTCTCAGGGCCCCTATTTCGAAAAAGGGATCTAAAAAGTGGTGATACTATGTTACCATCAGAAGACAAAGAGACTCACTGTAGACATGGACAAATCCCTCTCTCGTTTCGAAATTCCTATTAAAATATTTGTATAATTAAGCTCTTCTAATGCTCAGTCCATGATAAAGTAGGCAGAATGGCTGTTTCCAAATTCTTACATGCTGCCTCCACCCTGCTGCTTGAAAAACGTCACTTGGGATCACAGCTACGGCCAACAGAAGACCCCAAATGCCAATGGTAATTAAAAATGTTATTTTCCAAAAAATTCCACAACTTAGACAAAAAGAGAAACCTTTCTCATCTCTTGAATTTTAAAAAATTTTAATGGAACGCCAAAAAAAGTCGCCAAGAAAGTCTAATGGAATCTAAGGGAGTTACAATCACCTATATTCTAAAGCACAACACAAAAGATTTCTTTTGATAAGATCTCAACCTACAACAATCGTTGCTTTAATTTATTTTTCGGTCGTCCAATGGGTTTTGCATATCGTCGTTTTATTTGTGCAGCTTTCTCATGAAGTAGTTTTCTTCCCTTTTTCTTTGGTCTGCAGACTTGGCAAATCCACATCCCTGAATTAATATATATATATGAGAAAAATATTTTAATATTTCATTTTAGGAGAAGATATTAAAAATAAACTACAGCTGAAATACACTGCCCAACGATGCCTGTATGCCCAACTTTACTCTAAAATACAGATGATTCCCTTTTGTTGTTTTCCTCAGGAAACCATCACTAAAGGTCAATTTCCCCAAAGTCAAGGTGGTGAAAACAGAGACTGCCCCTATCTCAGAACCCTTCCATAAAGTTGTTCTCAACATGTCACTAAGCCTCCCACCACTACATAAACACACATGAAAACTTGTTCCTGTCAGATATTATGTATCTTTTGATTTGAGGAAGGTATTTTCAAATCATGCAGTTTTTGGAACTTCTTGAAGAAAAAAAAAATTTCTCTTTCTGGAAATTTCCAACACAAATTGCCAGTATAAAATATAAATTTGAAATTAAAATATAAAATTTTTAAGTACTATAGAGTATCTAGCATAAAGAAATAGGTCAATAGATAAGAACTGAAAGACTAGAACAACCAAAGCATATAGAAAAGTTTAGCATATCCAAAAGGTCATATTTCAAATCAGTGGGGAAAGGATGAAATGGTTCAAAAAGAAGTGATAGAATAACTATCTATCTGGAAGGAGAATAATTATTTCCTATCCTTTACAAAAATAAATTCTAGACAGATGAATATTATAATATGAAAAAATAAAATGTTACAAGTACCAGGAAAAATATGTAGATGTTTCTATAATCTAAGCATGACTGACATTTAAAACCGAAGCCATAAATTAAAAAATTCATGAATTTGACTACATAAAAAAATAAAGAGCTTGTGCAAATCAGAAAAAAAAGCAAAAATCCCAATAGCAAACTGAGTAATGGATAAAAAGAAGTACTTTACAAAAGATGATACACAAACAACCAAGAATAGAACACAAAAATGTTCAATCTCACCACTTAAAAAATTATCAGATACATTTTTTCTATTATTTCAAATTGGTAACAAATTTTAAATAATAATACCATATTTTTAATCAAATCTAAGATATAAGATGCACCTGATTTCAAAGATGTTACAATGTTTACAATGTTTAAAAAATGTGTCTCAGACTCAGTGAAACATAGGAATGGTAAGTGTTGGTCATAATTCAGGGAAACTGGTATCCCCATACACTGGTAGACAGTCTGAAAACTGATACAGTCTTTCATGTATGTAAGCCTTTGACCGAACAATTCCTCCCCCCAGGAATTTATTTTAAGAAAATAATTGTGAATGAAAAAAACAGGAAACACTGTAATCTCTACAAATGTTCCCAAAGTTACCAGGGGATTGGTTAAGAATGACTGACAGCCGGGCTCGGTGGCTCAGCCTGTAATCCTGTGCCTTTGGGAGGCTGAGGTGAGTGGAATGCCTGAGCCTGCGGGTTCGAGACCCGCCTGGGCAGCGAGATCTCAACTCTACAATAAATCAAAAAATCAGCCGGGCGTGGTAGCACAATCAGCCTGTAATTCCAGCTACTTGGAAGGCTGAGGCGGAAGGATCGCTGGAGCCCAGCAGGTCAAGGCTGTGGTGACTGGGAGCGGCCACTGCACTCCAGTCTGGGCGACAGAGTGAGACTCCAACTCAAAAAAAAAAAAAAAAGAATGACTGACATTTAAAACCGAAGCCATAAATTAAAAAATTCATGAATTTGACTACAAAAAAAAATAAAGAGCTTGTGCAAGTCAATTAATAAATCACAGTTCATGTATACATGGGAGCAAAAATGAAATACCGGCCGGGCTCGATAGCTCAGCCTATAATCCCAGCACTTTGGGAGGCCGAGGTGAGTGGATTGTCTGAGCCCACAGGTTCGAGACCAGCCCGGGCAACTTGGCGAGACCTTGTCCCTACAATAAAATAAAAAACAGCCGGGAATGGTGATGCATGGCTGTAGTTCCTGCTACTTGGAAGGCTGAGGCGGAAGGATCGCTGGAGCCCAGCAGGTTGATGCAGGGGTACCCGTGAGCATGCCACTGCACTCCAGCCTGGGCGACCGAGTGAGACTCCAACTCAAAAAAAAAATAAAAAAGAAAGAAAGAAAATGAAATACCTTCAGAAAGCACCTAGATTGTATAATATATGTGACTGAAACAAGTTGGAACATAAGCCAACAGGGAGTAGTGAGACTGTGACAAACTGGAGCAGACATGCCCAACCTAGAGGACTCAAACTCAACATTTAAAAAATACTGTAGAAACAAAACATATTTGTGGCCCACAGTCCATCAGGTGTGTAACCCCTGCTCTAAACTGTGGAGTTCTACACACTCACTAAAAACTATGTTTAGGAGAACATTTAATGATGTAGGGGCACTTACAACCTATTAAGAGGAAAAAAAATTAAGTCACAAGAACATGTACAGAATGTTCCATTTCTCTTTAAAGGCTGTATGGCAGGGAAGGAATTTCCAAATGATTTTTCTTTTTACTCCTTTTTTGTCTATCTATATTTTGTAAACCTTCCACAATGTATACATATAAATTTAATAATAAAAAGGTAAAGTTATTTTAAAATGTTTACTATATCGCAAAACGAGGGGGAAAAAAGGCTGCTGAGCTAGGCTGACTTACACAATAAACAGAAGAAAATCCACTTTCTGTCAGACACAATCAGTTATAAGATAATTCAGATGCTCATGTTCAAAATATCAATTAATGGCCCAGAAAATGGTGATGGCTTCCTGCTGTAAGACTTTGGGGTCATTGTTATCATCATCGAAAATATAAAATTTCTTACCTATAAACACTGTACTGAATAATAAGGAGAGTGTGCAAAATTTCTGACTTATATAATCCAAATTTATATTATCTAATAGGGGAGTAGTTTAGGGAGAAAGATGATCTTTTTGTCCTTGGCTCTGAATTAGTCTTTATTATATACCATCTCCAAACTCCATGCTTTTATACCCCTCTGTTCACAACCTGTGCCAATCTCACAAGTAAGGGAAGATAAGAGGGATGAAAAAAATATCTAAGGAACTTGTATACCTCTGAGCTGTCAAACATCAGGACAAGGCTAACCAATACGTAATAAAATACATTTTTAATATGGTTTAAAAGTTCACCTTTTGGCATTCTGGAAAGTGGTGGGTCACAGCACTCCATATGAAATCCTCTATCACAGGAATCACAAAAAAGCATATTATCCTGTAATATAACATATTAGAGACTAATTGAGACTGAAACCAACTGTAAAAGACCCCAAATTCTTATGTTACTGGATTAAGAATAACACAATATAATGAAGGTGCACCAAGATCCCGGTTGCAGTTGGACATCATGTGTATTTAAATCTTTAAAAACAGCCACACCCTATAAAAAAGAACAAACCATAACAGTGAAAATTAACGATACCTGGAGACGGACTATTGAGAGTTATACTTACTGCATTTTTGCCTTGGATTCTACAGGCACTGCATGTCTTGCATTCGATGCACTGCCACCTTAAGGCCTTGACATTTGTTGTTAATTCAGGACAAAATTTCAAACAGGATGGGTGTCCTATGAGAATAAAAAGCAAATTGCTTGATGGGAATGGTGCCTTCGATTTTTTTAAAAACTCCCATTCCCTGATATTAAATAGACAGCTAATGATACTAGCCAATGAGCCTTAGAACTTGAAAATCCAGAGGCCACAGAATCCAAATCACAGATTTTTCCTTTCTTTCTTTTTCCTGTATGTAATGGAATGATCGTACAAATATTGTTTCTAAGAGAACTTTAAAAATTTCTACCAGTTCCAATCACAAGCTTTTTGAGAATGTGAAGATAACATATGCTTGGACAGTGTTTTCAGTCTTGTACCTGCTATTAAATCTCCTGTACTCACCACTTTCATGAAACATCATCTACCCAGAGTGTTCTTGTTTGCTGGACTGTGAGGGAGGTGCCAAGTTCAAATAATTCCTGCTCTCTGTGTGTGATGAAATCTTAAAACAACAGATAGCTGAAGAGTAAATTGGGGCTGCTTAACATACTAAACTACAAATAAATTCCCCTCTCTCCCATCCAATAGTATATAAAGACTATCCCATTTCTGGGATAGACAAAGAATATCCCATTGCCATCAAGTCCCTGGGTCCCTAAATTGCCTCTAAATTCTGGAAATAGAAGCTGTACCAGTAGATTTTAAGAGACAGAGTTAAGAAGTTGAAAGATTTGGGTCAGATGGAATACGCCCAGATGCATACCCCTCAGCAGGTTTCCCCCATTTTCCTGAGCACTGAGCTTTTCCATACACTATTTTGAACACACTTTCACCAAGTCTTACTGCTCACTTCACAGAGGAAAACTGGAGATACCCAGAGGGGCGACACCATTCAAAAAAGCCAGCCAAGAGCCAATGAGTAATAGATTCCTCCACAAGGTGTGGGGAGCGTGAGCCTAGATGCTTTGGAAGGCAGTACGGTTTAAAATCTAATAGTCTTTTATCACATAAACCCAAGGAGATCTCCAAACATGATTTTATGTTTCTAAATCTGGTCTTTAAATAGTAAGAACATTAGTAAATCCCATGTGAAAGAACTTATAACCAAGCTGCAAAAGAAACCTGAGGGATAATAAAAAAAGCAGATTCTGCAATTTCAAAACTGTTTTATAATTTCCTGACTTTGGCAGGCTCATTGTTTAAATATGTATTTTGGGTTGCTGCCAAAAAGGTCCTCCTCCCTAAAGCTTAACAGGTGCTTCATAAAATTCCACCCACCAGGAGATTTGGCTTTTTGAAGTAAAAACATTCAAAATCAATCACCAATACCGTTAATAAAAGCACACTATTCCTGAGTTTTTAAAAAAAGCCAAACATCTGTATTTAAGATGTTGAGAAAATAAAATGTCACAAGATTATTAATACAATCTCAGGCAGGAGAGACATTCAGGCAGATGCATTTAACCTATGCCACCTTTCTTTTACAAGGACTTCTCTCATTCAAATGGATGCAAGGAAAAAGTTTAAATATGTAAAAATATGTAAAAATGATATCCATCACCACTTTCTGTTTAGGGACAGCAAACAAAGACAGCTTACGAGTCGACTTTAAGAAGTATACTCTGAAGGGGGAGCAGAGAGGCCTACTTTGATCTCCCCACCCCCACTCCTTTATATAGTGACGGGGTAACAACTCAACTTTAAAAGAACAGCAATCTAAATTCCACCCTTAAAATGGGTCCCATCAGCTTAAAAGTATACCATTTACTTCTCCTCCCCCCCCTTTTTATTACTTCCTGTAAGTCATACATCACTGGCACATATGACCTCAATTTCATGCACTGAGTTTTTCTCTATATTAAAATCTGCTTTTGTATTTTGTGGCTTAATCTTCAGTAACTAAGGTAATTCACATCATATTACAGATTACTATTTATTGTCACATATTTTATAAAAGACTTTTAATAATTATACATTTTGAAAATGAATGGATTTCAGACATTTTCAGTGGGGGGCAAGGAATATTCTTCCTCTTAGTGCTTTCTCTCATTTTAACCAATATTATCTCTCAATTATTACTATTTAAGCTACCTTAAAATTCTAAAATCTTCAGTCTATATTTCCTTTAGGCAGCAATTTCACCTTTATTTAATTCAAGAGAACTGGTCACAGATCCCTTCTAGCTCTAAATTTCTATGATTCTGTAAAGAATGCTTAGATATGAAGAAACATTTCCACTTTATTTTCACCAGGCCAACTTTAAGATAATGCAAAAGACTGTCTTGATATACCACTATACAATAAATGGGAATTAGATGGAGAAAAACAAAGCTACTACTGAAGTAATTCCTTACCTCTCATTTAGGCATTCCCTAAACTCAACAATTTTCTCTAAAATTCTTGTTCTCTTTACTGACACAATTCAGCAGAGACTTCTTTCTGGAGTTTTACTTTTGTCATTTGCAATGCATCACATTTTAGATCCACAGTATGCATTTATTCATTCATTTGTACACAAATGCATATTAAGTACGAGTAGCTTACAATAGTTTTATCTAGTAAAGCCCAAGGAATACTATTTAAAATTAATCAAGTACCAGTGGAACCACAAATCAGTAGAAATAATTTTTGGAGGAAATAATGTAGGTGACCTTAAGAAACTGGTGATCTTTGTTTATATAGCCCTATTGATATACTGCCCCTACCAGTTTTCTTTCTTTCTTTTTTTTTTTTTTTTTTGAGTTAGAGTCTCACTCTGTCACCCAGACTGGAATGCAGTAACACGCTCCCGGCCACCGCAGCCTCGACCTGCTGGGCTCTGGTGATCCTTCTGCCCCAGCCTTCCAAGTAGCTAGAACTACAGGTGTGTGCTATCACACCCAGCTAATTTTTTTTTTATTGTAGAGATGAG
Organism: Carlito syrichta; assembly: GCF_000164805.1. NCBI lineage: Eukaryota > Metazoa > Chordata > Mammalia > Primates > Tarsiidae > Carlito > Carlito syrichta. Next base: position 135,213 of record NW_007038836.1, on the reverse strand, counting down.
GTCTCGCCAAGTTGCCCAGGTGGGTCTCAAACCCGCAGACTCAGGCAATCCACTCACCTCGGCCTCCCAAAGTGCTGGGATTACAGGCTGAGCCACCGAGCCCGGCTCCTACCAGTTTTCTCTAAGAGCAGAAGCATTGCCAGTTTTGTTCAGGGTTAACAAACACATAAAAGACAAACTCAGGAAAGGCTTCTGGTCTCTGAGGGTGGACTGATGTCCTACCACACAGCTCTAGCTCCCTTTATTGTGCAAAAGGGATTTTCTCACTCTCCCAGCTGCATCACAGCAGCCTTTTCTTCTGTCTCCCGTTTCAATGAGCTTCCACTTAGAATGATGCTGTAATTTTGAACTGTACACTTATCTTAGATTTGCTAATTTGAAAACACACATGCACACAACTCATCTGTAAGTAAGATTTAACCACCCAGCAATCTGAGCAGCAGACACAAAATTTCATTTGGTATAATATCTAATACTTATGTGAAGCTAATTAAAGATAATTTGGTCTTAATGAGGCAAAGAGAATATAACAGTGTTAATTTCAAAGTAGGCTGATCCATGAAAGTCAAGTAAAATCACTTCCTAGTTCCAACATTTCCACAGACCTGAAGACTATCTGATGGCTCCCACATTCGTATCACTGGTTAAGATAATCTCACATTTGTCTAATGTTTCTTGTTATTGATCACCTTCATATCATCCCATCAGATCCTCACAATAGCCCTGTGGATGCAGGGTGCAGACATTTTCCTCTACATTGTAGAGATCAGGAAAACTGCAGTTACACAGCCAGCCAACAGTGGATGAGACCTGGAGCACCAGGCTGTGGACACAACATTTGGGGCTCCTTGTACTGTACACTTTGCCTCACATTTTTACTACATATAAACTGGAATTATTTTTTTAAAAGACCATTTAGCAGGAAAAAAACAGTTAAAGAAAATACTTCCCATTTGATGCACTGAGCCATCTTAAAAAGAGAGAAATTTCTAATTGGCTTTACTTTATGATGTAAGCAGAAGGATGTAACATTTATTACTCACATCTATGAAATCGAAGCAGAATCTAAATGTGACATCATACAAATGGTGCTTCAGATAGAGATGGCTAAAAAGCAACGGGCACATATGGGAAACACATTTAAGAATGATCCTCCTTACAGGCTGCCATCTATACTTTGTTCTTCTGGTTTTATACTGCTGTGGGTATTTTCTCACATAAACTTCTTACGTTAGGGACCCCTTTGATCATTATGAACAGTCTCAACTCAATTCTAGCACCAATAGACTCTTCTGAGTGTGAGAAAGCAGCCATTTCCCTAAGGTCACCTAGGGGCACCAACCAAACTGCAATTCCTGCTTGAGACACTGGACTGAACTGTGATGGCAGGGCTCCCACCATTATTAGAGGACAGTGTTGAGACACACCAGCCTGTGGTATTCTTTTTTCCTTATAATCATCAAGGTGTTACAACAGAGCATTAGAACTACAAGAAGCCCCAAATTCCCTGAAATGAACCATTTTTGTATTCCAACCCTCCAATTTAAAGAGGAAAAAACAACAAAGTCCACTCTTCTGATCTACTAGATGAAGTAAATGTCTACAAAGCATTTCCCTGAGTTAAGGACAATAGTTTTTTGACGAAAGTAGCCAAATCCAGGCTGGCACAGTACACTCAAGGGAAGATTAAGTGAACCTCGACACTGGAGCTGATCCCACTATGGAGTCCAGAGAAACACTTTGAGGCATCCTCTATCCTGAACAAAGAGACATGATGACCCCCAGGCTTGAATTTCTGCCATGACCCAGACCTTGGCTCCAAAGCCTCTGGCTCTCTCTACCTGAAGACTCGCCCACAAAATGACGCCAGCCACATAAACCCTCTAGAAGGTATCCTCAAGTCATTCTTCTCTACTTGTTAAAAGGGAAAAGAGGAATTTTTCAAAAGAGAAAACATAACACTATACCCACACACCCCTAACTTGATCCTGAAAAAGTCTAAACAAAAAGTAAGAAACTTAAGGGGAAAGAAATTTTCAGTGACCTCAAATATAAAGGAGAACAGCCTCCCCTTTGGCAGGTCTTCAGTCTGGGAAAGACGAAGGGAGATTGATTACATCAGAAAATCTAAGATCTACCTGTTTAGAATTACGCCTTTATACCCTGTAAAGGAGGCCTTGAAGTTATGATCTAGAAGATAATGATCTCGAATTCCTTATCAACTCAAGTAAGTGTATCACCAGAGGTAAGGAAATATATGAAGGGAACTTTTCTTTCATTTAAGCACGTCTTTAATCTGTCTAGATGCCCAGACAAACAGATACTAAAGAAATAAAACAGTGAAGGGTGTTTTTAAAGTACCACCTTAAAAACCACAAAGGGTAAACCCTAGACAAGTGAACACCACTAAATTGATCAGGCAGTTACACAAAAGAATAATTCATTCAGAATGAGCCTTGTGAGAAAACCCAAAAGATAACGACAGAGTCAGAACTGATGAGTGAGGCACTACCTCACCGGCATAAAACAGGTATATTGTAGGGTTGAAATGTATTAAACTGAACATACAGATAATGTTTCCATGCCCCTTTGTCACTATCCATGATACCATGGCCAGGTAAAAGAATTTTAATGAATCTGTAAAGTCCATCAAAAAGACTGTCAGAATGCATTTTTCAAGCAGGGTTTGAAATGTCTTATTTCCAAGGCTCTCCCTCCTCATCAGGTCCTGAAAGCTGCTGAACCACAAAGGGCCTATCAAGTTAAATGTTCGTATAAGAAGTAAGAATTGTTGCACGATACTGTCATTCCTCAGTATGAAACATCTCTGTCCAACCATCAAGCGGCTGTCATAAGCAGTGATAAGATTTTAAATTACTTACAGCAATCAAGGATAACAATTCTAAGCGTGCCAAGTCATAACAATGGCTGACATTTACCACACTTATCATAGTTCTTATAGACCTTGTGCCAGGCCATTTACTTATGCCCTCATGTTTAATTTCCATAAAACCCAAGAGGAAGGGGTTACTATTATCCCCAATTTTTTAATGTGGAAATAGGCTCAGAATGGTTAAGTAACTGAATTCAAGGTAGAAGAGGTGGCTTTTGAGTTTGCTCTTAACCTCTATATTTCATGACTTTCTAAACAAGAGTAAGCTATGATGTTTTGCAGGTTTGGATGTTGTTATTTTCTTAAGATTACTATAACTAGAGAAATACTGAGTCATGAATTTTAAAGTAAAACCTTGGGGAAAATAATTTCAGTAGTCTAGGAGAAAAAATTTAAAGATTAATGCAAAAAGGTGAATTTCTAAAAATCCAGTAACTACAACTCAATATGTTGGTATGTTTTGTGTTGGGGGGGGAAGAAAACTGGAGGTACAGTCTTAAAATTTTAAACTGAGAAAAAGGCAGAGGTGATAGTTACCTTGAAAGCATTTTAGGTATTGTAATTTGCTAACAGTCCCTGCCCAACAATTCCCTGATTTCAATATCACCTTTTGCACAGACCACCTTTTCCTATCTTATTCCAGGCAATTTGAATTTCTTCTACACCTGATGATTTCTCGATTCTATCTTTGCAGTTTCCAGAATTCTATCCCTTCCTTTCATTCATAGTCACACAGAGCTGGGCTGTAATATTACATTTCACCAGTAGGTGTCATGACCTGAAACACCACAGACTCCAACTCCAGTATCTCCAACTCAAATACCAGGATATAGCAAAAAAGTAAGTATTCAGGTTGTATTCAGTTGATTCCAGTTGTATTCAATTTGAAAGCTTAAAATTCTCCACAGTAAATTTACCTATAATGTAGACACCTCTTCCTTGAATTATCAATACTGGGTATAAAATAAAAGCTTAATCATAAATATTTATAGTATTATAAAACATGTATAACATCTATATGTCGGTGTTAATATACTCACATTTTTCCTTCTTCCTTACTTTTTCTTTAATGATTTAAAATCTATGCTATTACCATAATTGCCTTAAATAACAAATATGGTTTTAACAGAGAGATAAATAACATGAAGCTATGAAATGGAAAGTCATTGTGCAACACATACAAAAAACACAACTTACCACTACTGCCACAATCTGCACAAGAGAGGAGTTCTTCTGGTTTCTTTTCACGATTTGATTCTTTAGTCCCCAAACAGAAGCTACATATTGGAATGGGATCAGCACGGGGCTATGACAAAATTAAAATAAAAAATTTTGTTATTTTTCCATTTCAAAATTTAAAATATTAAAAGTAAACACTTCGTATATATTTAACCAAGAAATGATTAAATAAGATATTCAAATCAACATTTTCTGCTAATAAAAAACTCTTAAATTATTTGAAACTAACATGCTACTTGAATAATACCTTTCAGTACAGTGTGTAAGACTCAGAGTCTTATTAAACCATGAAATCTAATACCTTTACATATTATATAACATTCCCGAAGTGAACATTATTAAGGACTCATCTGAAATCTCAATGTTCCCATAATCTATATGAGTATAATAAATGGATTTATCTATTCACCATTATAGTTCATGAATATCATCTAGTTAGGTCAGACTAACTTTATCGAAATGTTATAATATAGGTTACTATTATTCAGTTATTAAATATTTGACATAAATATTGACATGTTTTTAGGTGACAGAATACAGTTAGAATAAGCAAGAATGAAAATTCTGTGGCATCACTTGAGAAGATCAAAAGATCATTAACAAGGCTTTTCTGACACCAACGTCTTCGAGAGTAAACCATGCCATACCAAACAAAGAAGATAAACTCTCAATCTCTGACATCTCACTGTATAAAAGAAACAAAACATTTGTCTAGCCCCCTAGCACCCTTTAACTCTCACTATGGAAATTGCTTTTAACAATGTATAAATCTCCATACATTTTAGTGTCTTCATTGTTATTTACTACTATCAGAAATGCTAGTATTCCCATCCATATGAATAGCTGGCTGTGTCTACAGATCTGGCCACATTATTTTGAACAACCAAAACTGTATAAAAACTAACATTTTATTGCATATTCCAAGTCTTCACACATGTTGTCTGCTAGCCATCTGAATGTTACTATGATGCCTTTATATTTGAATCTCATGAACCAAAAATTCAGGGCAAGAAAACCCATCATAATCACAAATGTTTTTAAAAGCAAATTAAAAATAAGATTTTACTAGGTCTAACTCTCTCTAAATATATATCAGCAGAGAATAAACTTCATTTGTTCAGCCACTCTATCCCAAATGCCTAATACATTGCCTGGTGTATAACAGGCACTCAAAATTTATTTCTAACTGAATAAATGAAGGAAACATATGCTAGCTTAAAAAAAAGCCAACCTCATCTCTAAGATAATATTTCAAATGATTATAATAATTCCAACAAATGTCTTGGTTTTCCGTGCAACATGTCATCAAAAAACAAAATCCCACCTCAAGACCAAGCATTCGCAACACTGTTTAATATGACTTTTAATTTCATCTTACAATATGAACATTCATTATCTTGCCTTTACTTCCAGCTTAATTTGTTCTTTTAATATGCACAGGCTTTACTTCCTGAGGTAGCTAAGCAAATATATTTTTGTAGTCCCAGCTAAAAAGCAGAGTATAAAACATTCTGTACAGAAAAACCAAAAAAGACAAGCTACAAATTGGTCACTGACTCCAGCCACAGTTTTTTAAAATGCCAGATAATCAGCACTGCATAATTGTGGATCCATAGTTATTACTTGCAACTGCTCAACTGCAGTACCTTGGGAACACTTTTGTTCCTTTAAATAGCAATTAAAAGAACAATCTGGTTTTAAAGTGACAACATTCCCCTGATAGATTCTAGCTAAAACCCAGTCCTCGTACTAATGGGATTCCTGCTTTCATTTGATATAACAATGTTCAAGCTATTGCTGCCATCCTTGCAGTGATAAATAATTTACAGAATGTCACATATCATTCATGAAATGAAACAAATCCAAATCTCCAATCCCATTTTTCTTTCCCAGATGAATTTTTAGCTGTAAGAGAGACATGGCCATCAGCCAGCATTCATGCTCATTTTTCGTTTTTAACTAAAGGTAACACAAAGGACAAAGGTTGCTAGTAGTTCATGGTCAGAAAGACTGATGTCCCACACACTGCCCAATAATAGAAAGCATAGATGCTATCACTTCACGCTACATTCAAGTGAACCCCACCATGCTGATGTATGCTCACAACCATTTATTTTAAGGATAACTATCTCACAATACTCTATAAAACCACTGCATTATACAGAGATGTCTGCCCTGCTGAATTATTGATAATTCAAAGCACTTTTTGCTAACCTCAGTGTAGCCGAGTCTAATTAACTTTAAAAAATTGTCACTTGCACAAAATCAAACTTTTACCGCAACGCATGTAAATGGGTCACAGAATTATTATGATCCACAATTCTCAATCAGACTATACATAAACTGTTTTAAAAAATAATCCCTTGTAATAAAGTAAAATGGATTATAGTTAGAAAGAGGTCTGAGTAAATGGCAACTCGATTCTATACAAGTCCACTACAGACAAGTCATATTTAAGAGGTTTGAAAACGGAACCTCAAATCTCTAAATTCTTCATTCCTTTCTTAGAAATTCACAAAAGCACTAACCTGTTGATTACATTTTCTCATTAACATGCCTGAATATTTTAAACTAATCCCCAAAACGAATGCTCATGGGTAGGTCTAAAGATGAAAATGTCTAGCAAGCAAACTCTGCTCTGGAAGTACCTCTTCCTCATCTCCTACGCAAGGGCCCTGGTGCAGCTGCTAGGCTAGAGGTAGTTCCTGTGCTCTCTCTTTTAATCTTTTTAACAATCTTGCCAGGTATGTGTATTGTCCTGTAAATCAAGGATCTGAGACAGTAAGTAACTTTTCTAATGTTACACAGGTTCAAGTGCAACTCCAACACCATTTGTCTTCACCAGAGCCTTTGCTACCTTCTTTTAATTCCTCAGGAGGACAAATGTTTAAAATTATCTTTCCAGCTGGGTGTGGTGGCTCACTACCTGTACTCCCAGCATTTTGGGAGGTTGAGGTGGAAGGGATTCTTTTCCTTTTTGAATCAGAGTCTCACTTCGCTCAGGCTAGAGTGCAGTGGCACGCTCACAGCCACCCCAGCGTCAACCTGCTGGGCTCTGGCGATCCTCCTGCCTCAGCCTTCCAAGTAGCTGGGACTACAGGCATGCACTACTGCACCCGGCTAATTTTTTTTTATTTCACTGTAGAGACGAGGTCTCGCCAAGTTGCCCGGGCTGGTCTCGAACCCACGGAATCAGGCAGTTCACTCACTTGGCCTTCCAAAGTGCTGGGATTACAGGTTGAGCCACCTAGCCCAGGCAGAAGGAATTCTTAAGCCCAGGAATTTGAGATCAGCCTGGACAATATAGTGAGACACTGTTAAAAATATTATTTAAAAAATTATCTATCAGTGGCAATAACTCTTTACTAATGTGCACATAATCTCTTCCATATAATTTCTCCCATTACCAATAGCTGATGGACACTTCCTTAATCAACATGGGACAAATTGACATCAGATGCCTCCCATGTGCTATCCTGAAGGACTCCGCACTGCCTATACTATATAATGTTCTTGACGGAAATATTTACCCCAAGCCTATTCATAAGAAAAAAAAATCATGCAAATCCAAATTGAGGAACATTCTGTAAAACAACTTTTCTTGGCTTTTAAAAAAATGTCGGCCGGGTTCAGTGGCTCAGCCTGTAATCCCAGCACTTTGGGAGGCCGAGGTGAGTGGATTGCCTGAGCCCGTGGGTTCAAGACCTGCCTGGACAACTTGGCGAGATCTCATCTCTACAATAGATTTTTTAAAAAATGAGCCGGGCGTGGTAGCGTGTGCCTGTAGTTCAGCTACTTGGAAGCTGAGGCGGAAGGATTGCCAGAGCCCAGAGGGTTGAGGCTGCGGTGGCCGGAGCGGCCACTGCACTCCAGTCTGGGTGACAGAGTGAGACTCCAACTCAAAAAAAAAAAAAAAAAAAGTCAATGTACTGAGAGACCTCCACAAAAGGGACTGACATTAGTGGGATACTGCTAGGGGAGGGGTGGGGGCACAACATCAACAAGGGTCCTGGTCCCAAACTAGGTGAAGTGGGGACCAAAGTGAGGCCCAAGCTTTACCTGTACGATGACTATTCGTATACCTAATCCTGAATTGTATCCCACATCTTTAAAATTAAAAAAAAAAGAAGAAACAAAAAAGGAAAGGGCCAATTTAGGTGACTAAGTGGCATTAAAAACTGAAAAAAAATTGTGATGGTTTGGATTCTAGATTAAAAAAAAATACTCATAGCTGGGAAAGGCATGGCGGCTCACACCTGTGATCCCAGCACTTTGGGAGGTCGAGGTCGGAGGATCACTTGAAAGTAGGAGCTCAGACCAACCTGGGCAACAAAGTAAGACCCCATTTCTACAAAAAGAAATTTAAAAATCTAGCCAGGTGAGGCTGAGATGGGAGAATCGTTTGAGCCCAGGACTCCGAGTTTTGCAGTGAGCTATGACACACCACTATACTGTGGCCTGGGTAACAATAGAGTGAGACTATGTCTCAAATAAAAAAAAAAGAGCACAGCTATAAAGAACATTAGGGGACTACGAATTCAATGTTAGATAAAATATAAACTAGATATATAAATTTCTTGAATGGACATAATTCTGATTATGTAAGAGAATGTTTTTTTCTTTGGAGGTATTTGCTGAAACACAGTAGTAAAGTGCCATAATGTCTGTCATCTACTCTCAAATTATTCAGGAAAAGGGTGAGCACAGTGGCTATAATACCAGCATTTTGGGAGGCTGAGGTGAGAGGATTGCCGAGCCCAGGGGTTCGGGACCAGCCTGGAAAACTTGATGAGACCTCATCTCTACAATAAATAAATAAACAAACTAGCTGGGCGTGGTGGCGAGTGCCTGTAGTTTCAGCTATCTGGAAGGCTGACATGGAAAGATCACCTGAGCCCAGCAGGTTGAGGCCCACTCCAGTCTGGGCAACAAGAATGAGACTCCAACTCAAAAAAAAAAAAAAAAATTATTCAGGAAAAAAAACTAAACCAAAGTGTGTTCATATGTGAATGCAGAAAGGGAGAGAGAAAGCAAATGTGGCAAAATGTCAATGGTTGATGAATCCCTGTAAAGGGTATATGGGTATTCATTATATTATTATTTCAATTTTTCTGTATGTTTACAACTTTTCCAAACAAAAAGTTCAAGGGAAAATAGCGCCCTCTACTCTCAAAAAATACCTAGACTGGGCTGGTCACAGTAGCTCACGCCTATAATTCAAGCACTTTGGGAGGCCGAGGTGAGAGGATTGCCTGAGTCCATGGGTTCGAGACCAGCCTGGGAAACTTGGCGAGACCTCATCTCTACAATAAATAAAAAAATTAGCTGGGCATGGTGGCCGCACACCTGTAGTCCCAGCTACTTGGAAAGATCGTCTCAGCCCACCAGGTCAAGGCTGTGATGGCCATGAGCATGTCACTTGGCGACAGAGTGAGACTCCCACTTAAAAAAAAAAAACCTAGACTGAATTACTGTACTCAGTTGCCGCTACCCCGTTCCCCTCCCCCGTACCTGTAAGTTCCACATCCATGGATTCTTCCAACCATAAATGGAAAATATTTGGAAAAAAACAGTTGCATTTGTACTGAACATATATAGGCTCTTTTTATCTTGTCATTATTCCCTAAACAACTCAGCATAACAACTATTTACATAGCATTTACATTTTATTAGGTATTATAAGTAATCTAGAGATGATTAAAGTATTCAGGAGGATATGTGTAGGCCATATGCAAATACCACACCATTTTATATAAGGAACTTGAGCATGTAAGGATTTTGGTATCTGTGGGGGGTCTTGGAACCAATCCCCCATGAATACCAAGGAATGACAGTAGCTGGATCATAAGCACTTAGAAAACAAAGTATCTCAATCCAATTACCAACTCAGAGGAAATACAGAGGACAGAGGAACATGTTAATCTACAAAGCAGAGAGATGCTAGTACTAAAACTCTAGAGAACAAATGTCCCAGTTTCTTTAACAAATAAATTAAAAGGGAGACAGAGTGAGCAAAAATAGACAAAGAAAAACCGACAAGTTAGGAGACATTAAAAGGCATATCAGTCAATAATTCTGGTCATGATTCAAAGTGTAAAGCAATGCAAAGCAAAATATTATAACCTAGTAAAGGAACTGGGGCCTTAAGAGACTGCTTGAGGGGACACTCCGGGAGTCTTCATCCAGGTGAACAGGTTCTTGGCTCTAGAGTACAAAACTTGGAACAACAGGGATTATCAGGGAGAGACACAGCTGTCCAGCAATAGATGAGCCTTCCATATTTTCTGCTTCATTTACTTTTATTTTTCTTAATTGTGGTAAAATATACATAACATAAAATTTACCTTTTCAACAAATTTTAAGTACACAGTTCAGTATATTATATTGTACAACCATCACCACCATCTACCTCCAGAACTTTTTGCATCGTTGAAATGAAAACTCTGTACCCATTAAATAACAACTCCAGAGATAAGTGAATGTGGTTATAAAAGGGTACTATGAGGGATCTTTGTGATGAAGGAAATGTCTTGTATCTTGGCTGTATCAATGTTAAGAACTCAACTGAGATATCATACTCTAGTTTTGGAAAATGTTAAGATGGGGGAACTGGATAAAGAGTCCATGGGATCAAATAAATAAATAAATAACAACTCCCCATTCTCTCCCTCAGCCCTGACCACCACCATTCTACTCTCTGTCTCTATGTGTCTGACTACTCTGGGTACCTCATTTAAGTGCAATCATGCAGTATTTGTGAAACAGATTATTCTTGAGGTGATGAGAGGCCCCTGTAATCAGAAGAGACCGTGGAGAGGCTGCATGGCCCCATCAGGAGAGTGAGGATGCAACAGCGTGCAAAGCCATCTCACACAAGATGGGAACTCTTCAAAGGTCCTTTCCAGATCAAATATTTTAATGGTTCTATGGTTAGATAATCTTTAAGGCCTTTTCCAGTTCTAATTTTTTTTATTGATTCTATTATACATATAAAGGCATTTCAAACATCTTCAGGTTCTATCTCAAAATAAAATAGCCTTTTCTAAGGAAACATTCTTTAAACTCAGGATAGTGCATTCCTGAGAAGTTTTATTTTAGTTCATGATTACTTCTCTTTCTGCCCTGAAGGAAACTACATGTTTGTAGTTTTATTAGTCTATGTAACTGGACAAAAATAAATGAAAGCTCCCGCACCATGGTATGCAGTCTCACATCCTCTTCCTGATGATGACACACAAAAAAAGGTTTTGTGGGCCATCCATGGACTCTGTTAACAATGATCAGGGATATAGCCCTGTCCTTCCATAATCCCCTGTAGATCCATACTCCTTAAGTCATCTATAATTTTCATAATACTGCTTTAAAAACAGACCATTTTCATAATTCCAAGTGTTAGAAGCAAAACAATTCCGCATTTTTCATTCATACGTTCATACTTGCATCATGGAAAGATCTAGATATAATTTATGCTCTCTAAGCCTCAGGTTTCCTCATCTGCAAAAGTGCGCAACAATGCCTAGCTCCAGGGCTGCTAAAGTTCAAATGTGATTCAGTGTGGAAAGTACTTCATAAACTATAAAGTTCTACTCAAATACTGTTATGATTATTGCAAAATTCACTTTGGCAATAAAAACAAAAAGAGCAAACAAACAACTTCAAGTTCTTAATAAACATCAGCACAAATGAATTGTTCTGGATTTTAGAATTACTCTATAAAAGACTTTGATTTTCTGAGCCCCTGTGATGAATATTAATCTTAGAGGATTTTTTTTAAAGAATGAATTAATCAGGGAGTGCGGGAACAGGGTAGAAAATGCCTCGACTGAAAGCCAAGAGGCCTGTAACTACTTAGTTAAAAAAAAAAAAAAAAAAAGTCAGAGGAAGAAAAGCATAAGCAAGTATAAAATCTTAAATGAATAATGCTACAAAAGCAAACAAAGATGTATATAAGCCTTAACCTCCAAAGGTCAAACAGTTCATCACTGGAGAATATCTACATTTTAGTTTAGACAACTCAATCCAGTAATTCCAAAACAAGTTGTGTGAACAGGCTGTCTTCAGACTCCTCTGTATCTCTTCAATTTGTACCCCTTTGTCATATTGTACTGAAATTTGAAGTTTAGGTAATGCTTTACTGTTGACCAAAATGCTTTTCTCAAGTGCGAAATACAAATGCTGTGAGATAAGGCCCAGCAGCCCCTTCTGTCTCCATTTCACAGGTAAGTTAAATGGCTTCCTGACCTAATAAAATGAGGAGACCCAGTCTGCTGATGCCAAGCCCCCCGCTCTTTCTCCTTCCCATAGTTTGTCCCACATATCATCTGAAGCTGGATTCAGACACTCCTTATCAGAAGAGCTGTCCCTGACCATACTCTCTGAAACTGTTTTCCACCAGCACTCCTCTCGATCCTCTAAAACTTGCTTAATTTTTCTTCACAGCACTCATTACTATCTGAAATATTATACATCTGAAATATTATACATATTATTTGTCTGTTTCCCTTACTAAACCATAGCTCCATCGTAAGGGCAGAGACTTAGTTCATTGCTGTAACCCAGTTTTAAAGCACATCAACTGAATAAATGAATGAACAAATAAACCAATTTGCAGTTAAGAACTGGTTTCTCCAGTTCACAAGTCCCAAAAATATCGACTATATTTTATTTTCATATATATCCTTAATGACCAAAAACATGATATGTAAAGCAACCATCAATGGCACGGTAGGTTTCACCATTGTTTAATCTGAAGGCTTTTTTTTTTTAACTCCGACACACATAATAAATTATATTTATGTTTGCTATATACGTCCCTGTGCATAAACTGACCAAAGTTTAAAAATCAGTTGGAAGAAAAAATTATTTTCCTAGTATTAACTATTAGGGTTCACTCAGTAATAGTCACTATAGGGTGCATATAAGACAGATTTGGGGCTATAATCAGTTGCCAGCACCTATTAATAGTTGTGGTGACACCCTACCACTACCTCCTCCTTTCCCCCTCAAGAAAGAATGAGCATTAAGGAAAAAAAAGAAGAAAGAAGTCAAGTAAGATTAATACACTGCAATGAGAATAACAAAATTATAAGAAGCACAGATCCATTAAGTCTATTTTTAAAAGATATTATCTTGCAATTTACATAATTTGGTGCTTTATTACTTGTAATAAACTATTGTCCACAAACTTCTCAACTGATAACAAGGAAGGTGGAAAACTTCTATTGGTTTTAGAGTAACATTCTTTTTTGTTTTGTTTATCACTTCAATACCCTATTTGACACTTATCTACTAATAAAGAACTAGACTTCACTTCTTGCCACTTAACCCACTTATGCAACTGATATCAGTTGGAACAGATCAAGCCCATTCCTAATTAGGATATAGATCATGCACACTCAGGATTTTCCCTTACAGCTGCTTAAGATGAGGTCTTCACAAGCGCAGTAACTCTCAAAGTAGGGATTTCCTGTGACGACCTAAATTGCCTTATTTTTTCAGAGCACTGTCTTGCTCTCATCAGCATCTGCAGTTACTGTGGTCAGGGCAGCCATCCCTCAGCAGGGAGGTTCAGAGCCCAGCACTCCCTCAGAGCAGCCCCAGGTCTACTTCAGATCCTTCAGGACAGAACAGGACTCTGTTTACGACATGCCTATCGCCATTTTCTCTACGCTCATGTACCCTTTTGTTTTATTCCAAGGCTGTTCTTGCAATTCTACTATGAATGGGCTAAAGAATTTTCTTCAGAAAATAATTGGAGATATACCTAGTATAAGACTTTACACAGGCAACAATTTTATCATAATTTTACTCTTGCTGTATAGGTTTTTATTGTATCACCTCCCCACTCATTATACTTCTCTGTGGGTAATTGGTTCTGTGAGGGAGCACTATATCATCCCCACCGGCTCTATGGATTGAGTTTCTGTATTACTCTGGGCAAAAGGATTTATTATTGTTAATGTATGGAGATCTTGAAACTGACTGCTGTATTTTACCTCCTTGTCACAGTGATGAGGGCTCTTCTGTATTTTAAGAGTGACAATAAGCAAATAAAATCTAATACAACAAAAATATTTAAAAGCATTCCTATGTATATTCCTAAAATACATCACTTCTTTTTTCTTTAAAGAAATAATTTAGGGTAACCCCTTCGGGTTCTCTCCCGCTGTGAGAACTTTTCTGTCCTCTCGAAAAATCCAGCATTCTCAAAAAAAAAAAAGAAATAATTTAGGCTGGGTGCGGTGGCTCAAGCCTGAAATCCCAGCACTTTGGGAGGCCAAGATGAGGGGATTGCCTGAGCCCATGAGTTTGAGAACAGCTTGGGCAACTTGGTGAGACCTCACCTCTACAATAAATAAAAAAATTAGCCAGGTATGGTAGCGCACACCTGTAGTTCTGGCTACTTGGAAGGCTGAGGCAGAAGGATCACCTGAGCCCAGCTGGTCATTGCTGGAGTGAGCGTGCCACTGTTCTCCAACCTGGGCAACGGAGTGAGACTCCAACTCAAAAAGAAAAAAGAAATCATTTAGAAACAAAATACATACCAGGGTGCCAAAAAAATGTGTACACATTTTTAAAAAGATGTTATCTATGTATTACTTTTTAGTTCGCCATAATCAGAAGTGTCTGGACACTGATGGTAACCACTTTAAGCACCTCTTGTAATTGCAGAAGTCAAACATGACTTGTACTCATCTACAATTTTAATACAGTTTTTCCCTTCTTAAAATGCATACGTTCCCTCTATATACATATCAATCATCATATACTGGAAATTCCCATGATCAAAAGCTGACTCAGAAGTATAAAATAATAAAAGCTTAGCCACAAAGGGGTAAGAAGAACAGAGAAGGAAAGACTTTCTAAGAACATCAGCTACAATAGTTCTCAATTGCATAGAGTTAATTGAAATTCTCCAAGTATATCCTGTAGTCTAGAACTTGTTCTGATTAGGCAGGTATGCCATTTATAAGACTGCTGATTAAAGAAAGTGACTCTATTGGAAGCAAACAAATGTAATCCTGCACACTGCATTTAACAATAACATCTCATTTGTGTGGTGTTTTTTGGGGGAGTTGGGGAAGGTGGAAGAAGCCTACACATTTTGGAAAGGAAGGACAGTGAAACAATGACTTGCCCCCAGGGCTTTCAATTTCTATCTGGACAGGGACTTGGCTTTTAAGATTTCATCTGGAAGTCTCTCCTCTACTCCTGCCATTAGAAACTGCAGATATTGCATTTATCTTCTTAAGAGGGATCAAAGTCTGATTCAACACAGCTGGCAATTCAACACATGGTTATAGGAAGTCTGTTTAGGATTTACAAACTATTCTCTTTGGCAAGCATATCATGATACTAGCAGTATAAACTCTACTCTAGATTGAGAAAAATGGAATTTTTAATCAACTCACATCAAGTGTCATGCTCCGTTTTAAAAAGAAAATTAACTAAGGGGTTTTCAAGCAATTCCTGGTGGCGAGAACCTTGACTAAAGCAGGTTCAATCTTCCAGGCCATCACTTCTTTAAGGATGAGAAAATTGATAGAGAAAGTAGAAATTTTATCTTAAATACAGCAAGAAAAATCGGAAAACTCCGGCACTAAATTTTGAAAATAATGCAACAGGTGTTGTTGGTAGAAATTTTGTGTTGTAATTCATCTATACGATTGGGGAATTATGTCCAAGTAAGGCTAGAAGCATAACAGTAATGCTTTATGATTAAAGGACAGGCATAGCAATAACATACAAGAAAGGCAAGTAATGGCAGGTACTTAGTAGAGCTGCGTATCAGCTAGAGGCACTGGCTTCCACGGTTGGCCCAAGGCATTCGTTTTCATGTAGATATGATGCCTGTAACCCTGTCTAAGCACAATGTGAATTGAACATAGACACTCTTATTACCAACCCTGCCATGGCTCCGAGTAGACACAGGCAACTCAATTGAATGCAATTAGATCCAAACAGGGAAGCAGAATAAAGAGAGGAGACACAGGTACGTGGATATTTACAAGCTAAAAAAGTCAAACGTTGGTCACTTTCTCAATATTATCATCACCACCACCCCCAACAGTGAGGAAACATAGGTAGGTGGATATTAACAATCTTGAAAAGTCAAACGTTAGTCATTGTCTCAATAATGTTATCATCACCACCACCCACAACAGTTGCTCCACACTCACAGAGATTTACACAGCACTTGAGATGCTATGTGCTATTCAATAAGTTACTAATATTTACTGAGCACCCAAACTATGCCAAGCAGAATAAAATTGGTACTCCAAGTGTTTGTCCTCACAGAACCAATAAAAATAGTGTAATTCCATTACCACACTTAATTCTCAGTTGCCCTGTGGGCACACAAACCATCTGGTGTGCAGAACTGTCATGCCCCTGACTTTTCTGCTTTTGTTTTCCTTACTTTCAGACTACCTCTGACCCTTTCAATTACAGTATTCATAGGCAGAAGGAAGAGAGGATTGCTTGGATAATTATTACTTCAATATCATGAGGTCTGGTACTTATGCTTTTGGAGTTAGTTCTGTGTAGCAGAAGACTCATCTGTAGACCCCTTTTGTGGTGATGGTGCTAGGTCTACTAACATTTTAGGCCAGGCACCACCCTAAGCACTTACATGAACATTATCTCAGACACGCTCTGCTTCCCCAGTACTACAGCCTCACAGCAAACTGTGTGGGAACCACACAAAACACCAGCCCCACCCCTTAACAACGCAGGCAACAGCGAGGCCAGGAAAAGAAACACCAGACATGATAGGCTGTCCCTGCAGGGTAAGGATTTGTAAACTCAATTTCTTAGAACTTTATGAGTCTATGGAACCCTACTAGGGGTAAACAGTGGGAAAAAGAAAGCTCATTATTTTTTTGTGAAATTGGTAAAATTTTGCATATTTTAAGTCAAAGTTTGGTACACTGTGAGCTCTTTGAAGGAGATCCTTGTTTGGTTTATCTAATTACTACACATAATAAAGAACTATACACCCTGTAGATGTTTGATAAATATTTGAATATATGAATGTAACATTTCTCATACTTGGTACTTTCTCATCATTTTCTAAATTACATTCCTACTTTAGCATATAAATGGTAAATAAAGAAATAATAGAAACAGTAATGTTCTGTTATTACAATGCAAACAATGGGAGAAAATATATACTTTAAAAAATGTGCCCATTTTTAGAACCTTCACAACTACCCATTTGCAGTTTTTTTTCAATTGTGATGAAATATACATAACATAAAATTTAGCATTTTAACCATTTTTAAGCATACAGTTAAGTGCACTAACTACATTCACACTGTTGTACAATTAAGGTATATTTTACATATAGTGAAATGTACAGTTCAGTGAATACTGAGTAAATGCATACACTCATGTAACTCAAACCCTATCAAGATATAGAACAGGCTGTGCTCGGTAGCACAGTCTCTAACCCCAGCACTTTGGAAGGTTGAGGCGAGTGGATTGCCTGAGCCCGCAGGTTTGAGACCAGCCTGAGCAACTTGATGAGATCTCATCTCTACAATAAATTAAAAAAAAAACAAAACTAACTGAGCATGGTAGCATGCGCCTGTAGTTCCAGCTACTTGGAAGACTGAGGCGAAAAGATAATGGGAACCCAGCAGTTCGACACTGGGGTGGCCATGAGTGTGCCTGCACTCCCGCCTGGACGACAGAGTAAGACTCCAACTCAAAAAATATAATATATATATATATAGAGAGAGAGAGAGAGAACATTCCATAAATCAGAAAGTTTTATTCTGCTCATTCCCAGTCAATCCCTTTCCACCCTCTTCCCAAGCAACCACAAATCTGATTTCCACCCCCATTGTTTGATTAGGTTTGTTCTAGAAGTTTATATAAATGGAATCAGACACTGAATTCTTTTGTGCAGAGTTTCTTTTACTCTCCATAATGTTTTTGAGATTCATGCATATTTTTGTATATATCAGTAATTCATTTACTTTTATTACTGAGTAGTATTTTACTGTAAATACACAAAAATTAATTCTCTCTATAGCTGATTAGTATTTGTTTTCAGTTTAGGGCTAAAATGAAAAAAATTGCTGGGCACAGTGGCTCATGTCTGTAATATCAACACTTTGGGAGGCAGAGGCGAGAGGATTGCCTTAGTCCAGGAGTTCGAGATCAGCCTGGACAACTTGGGGAGATCTTGTCTATACAATAAATCAAAAAAATTTAACCGGGCATGGTAGTGTGTGTCTGTAGTCCCAGCTTCTTGTGAGGTTGAGGCAGAAGGATTGCCTGAGTACAGCAGGTTGAGGCTGAGGTGGCCATCCATGATTGTGCTACTGCACTCCAGATTGGGCAATAGAAAGACTCTGACTTTAAAAAAAAAATTGCTATGAACATTCTTATATAAGTATTTCTGAGAATATATGCTTTCATTTCTCTCGATTACATACCTAGGAGTAGAACTGCTGGGTTATAGGTAGGTTATAACTTTATTAGAAACCCCTAGCTAGGCTGATTAAAAAATAGAATAATTCAACTTATCAATATCAGGAAGTAAGGAGGAGATATAACTATAGATCATGAAGACATGAAAATAATGGTAAAGATTATGAACAACTTCATGCCAATAAATTAGACAACATAGATGAAATGGACACCTACATTGACAGACCAAATTAACAAAACAAACACAAGAAGAAACAAAAATTGAATAATTCTAAATCCACTAACGAAAATGATTCATAATTTAAAGGCTCCCTAAAACAATGCCAGGCCCAGATGACTTTACTGGTGATTTAAAAATACAACATCAATTTCACATAATCTATTTCAGAAAATAGAAAAGGAGGATATATTTCTCAATTCATCTTGTAAGGCCAGCATAATTTTAATACCAAAATCAGAAGAACACATAACAAGAAAAGAAAATTAAAAGACCAATACTCCTCATGAACATAATTTCATTTTTAAAAGTTTTGTTTTAAAAAGAGTCTTTACTGAAGGTATAATTTATATATAACAAAATGCATCCTTTTATAACAAACACATACATCTATGTAATTATCACAACAATTAAGATATAGAACCTGGCTGGGTGCAGTGACTCACACCTGTAATCCCAACACTTTAGAAGGCTGAGGCAGGAGGATCACTTGAGATCAGCCTGGGCAACAAAGCAAGACCCCTATTTCTACCAAAAAAAGAAAAAAAGTAAAGAAAAGAAAAATTAAGCTGGGCTCGGTGGCTCAGCCTGTAATCCCACGCCTTTGGGAGGCTGAGGTGAGTGGATTGCCTGAGCCTGCGGGTTTGAGACCCACCTGGGCAGCGAGACCTCATCTCTACAATAAATCAAAAAATCAGTTGGGCGTGGTAGCGCATGCCTGTAATTCCGGCTACTTGGAAGGCTGAGGCGGAAGGATCCCCGGAGCCCAGCAGGTAGAGGCTGCAGTGGCCAGGAGTGGCCACTGCACTCCAGTCTGGGCGACAGAGGGAGACTCCAACTCAAAAACAAAAGAAAACAAAAAAGAAAAATTAGCTGGGTGTGGTGGTACACTCCTATAGTTCCTACTCAGGAGGGTGAGGCAAGAGGATCCCTTGAGCCCAGGAGTTCAAGGTTGTGGTGAGCCGTGGTTGTGCCACTGTACTCTAATCTGGATAACAGAGCAAAATCCTGTCTCAAAAAAAAACAAACAAACAAACAAACAAACAAAAAGCCGGGCATGGTGGCTCAAGCCTGTAATCCCAGCCCTTTGGGAGGTGGAAGCGAGAGAATTGTCTGAGCTCAGGGAGGATTGTCTGAGCTCAGGGATTCAAGATTGGCCTGGGCAGCTTGGTGAAACCTCGTCTCTACATTAATCAAAAAATAAGCTGAGCATGGTAGTACGTGCCTGTAGTTCCAGCTACTTGGAAGGCTGAGGCAGAAGGATAGCCTGAGCCCAGAGGGCTGAGGCTACAGTGGCCATGAGCATGGGAAACAGAGTGAGACTCCGACTCAAAAAGAGAGAGAGAGAACCCTTTCATTGCCCTAAAAACGCCCCCTTAAATCCTTGTGTATTCTCATTCCTTTGCAGACACAGGCAACCACTGATCTGCTTTCTGTCACTAAAGTTAGTTTTGTCCGTTATAAAAGGCCATATAGAAAATCGCATAGTATGTACTCCTTTGTGACTTCCTTATGCTTGACATGTTTTTGAGATTCAGCCATGCTGTTGCATATGTGAAAAGTTTATTCCTTTCAATGCTACATAGTACCTCATTATACCAATATATACCTAAATTTGTTTTTCTATTTACCTAGTAATAGACTTCTGAGCTCTTTACAATTTGAGGTTGTATGAATAATCATGCAAAAGTCTTTTTGTGCATGTTTTCATTTCTCTTGGGTTAATCCCTAGGAGCAGAATTGCTAGATATGAGGAGGACCCAAAAACCCAGAATTTCTTTATAAGAAATTGTGTATTTATTTTTACATGTTTAAACTTCAGACCTTCAAATTACTCTCCATTTGATGCAATACCCTTATCAAGATATCTTTTCTACCTGCTCAAACAGTTTTTGAACTCAATTTTGATGCCTTTTAGTGCTTCTGCCATTTTTTGTTTCACCTCTTCCACATCGGCAAAATATTTCCATTTAAGGACTTTTTTCATCTGGGGAAACAAAAAAAGTCACTTGGGGGTGAAATCAAGTGAAGAGTGGGGAATGGGGGTCATGCCATTTTTGGTCAAAAACTGAACACTCGGTGTAGTACGGGCAGATATGTTGTCATATTAGAAGAACCAGTCACCTGTTTGCCACAACTCAGGACGTTTCTTCCACAAATCAACACAACCTTCTCAAAACTTCCAGATAAAAACTTTGGCTGTTTGATCCAGAAGAACAAATTCTGAGTTTATTGCAAGAGGCATCCCATCCAAAAGATATTTCAGATTTTTTGGGGTCCCCCCTTGTATGTAGGTTTACTTCATAAGAAAAGGTCAAAAGCACTTACCATTTCCAAAGCACTTACCATTTTCCACTCCTGGTTGCCCTAGGAATTGTCAGGCATTTTAATTTTAGCCATTCTAGAGAATGTGAAATGTCTCATTGTGATTTTAATTTGCATATCCTTGATGGCCAGTGATGTTGTGAAAGTTTTAATGTGTTTAACAACCATTTATATATCTCCTTTTGTTCAGTTTCCTTTGCCCATCACAAAGGTCACTGCAATGTATTGCCAGATGCTCTTTCAGTGAAAACCTGTTGACCCAGCTACTGAGAATGCTAGCAGAAGTCAGCATGCAGCTGTTACTCCCTTCAGGGACTGCCTCAGCTGAAGAGAATGACAATATTCAAGACATGCCCTTCCTGGCGTAGGTTATATCCAAGAGGCATAGGCCCACGTTAATGAGTGATGCCGAAATATAAAGCTGTGGTCACCTTGACCCAACTCAGGAAACTCTGAAGGTCAATCTACTCTAGAGCTACTGTGAAGGCAGCCAAGGCTGTTCTTGAGCTGCAACATTGCTCAACATCTTCCTCTGCTAAGTACTGCTTTGTTGCCCTCCCTCTCACAAGAGCTAATACCAACCCTTAATAAATATCCCATACATGAAACTTTATCTGTATGTGCTTTCTGAGGAACACAATCTATAACACCCATTTTTAAATTGGGTTGTTTGTCTTATTGAGTTGTAAGAGTTCCTTATGTACGAGGGAGATCAAAAGAAAAAATTGGAATTATCTTTTGAAGAGTGGGACCCTTGCAGTACCCTCAAAATGAGTTCCTCTGGATCAGCCAACCAAAATTTTTATCTGGAACTTCTTGAAAAAGTTGTATCACAACTGGTAGAAGAAATGTCCTGATTTGTGGCAAATAGGTAACTGGTACTTCTACCATGACAAAGCGCCTGCCCACATGACGCTGAATCTACAACAGTTTTTGATCCAAAAAACAGCATGACACCTCCCTCTTCCATGCTCCACCTTCCCTATTCACCCGATCTCACCCCAAACAACTTTTTTTTTGTTTCCCCACATGAAAAAAGTCCTCCAGAGAAATGTTTGCTGATGTGGAAGAGGTGAAACAAAAAATTGCAGAAGCAACAAAATTGATGAGATCAAAAACTATTTCTGAGCAATGGAAAAAGCATTTTGATAGGTGCATTGCATCAATTGGAGAGTACTTTGAAGGTGACTGAAGTTCAAACACGTAAGATAAATACACAATTTTTTATAATAAATTCCATGTTTGGGGGGCCCTCATATATTGGATACAAGTCCTTTGTATGTATGTATATAATACATAAGATATATGTGTTGTAAATATCTTCTCCCAGTTTCTGTTTTTGCATTTTCTTTTTCTTTTTCTTTTGAGTTGGAGTCTCACTCTGTCACCCATACTGGAGTGCAGTGGCCGCTCCCGGCCACCGCAGCCTCAACCTGCTGGGCTCCAGCAATCCTTCTGCCTCAGCCTTCCAAGTAGCTGGAACTACAGGCGCGCACTACCACACCCATCTAATTTTTTGATTTACTGTAGAGATGAGGTCTCGCCAAGTTGCCCAGGCGGATCTCGAATCCGCAGTCTCAGGCAATTCACTCACCTCGGCCTCCCAAAGGCAAGGGATTACAGGCTGAGCCACCGAGCCCGGCTGCATTTTCCTAACAATTTCTTTTGAGAAAGCATCAGTTTTTAATTTTTATGAATTCTCATTTATCAATTTTTCTACCTTTTGTGGCCAATCTAATAAATCTCTGTCTATCCCAAAGTTGCAAAGGTTTAATCCTATATTTTCTTCTAGTTTTAGTTTTTTATATGAAATCTATGAACTATTTTTAGTTTATTTCTGTTTACAAGGTGTGGTAAGGGAAAAGGCTCATTTTTTCTACCATATGTATAACCCATTATTTCAGTGTTGTTTAAGATTTTCTTCTTCTATTGAATTAATTCTTCAACTTTGTTCTTTTACCAAAAAAAGTTTAAGCTATCATGGGTCCTTTGCATTGTCATCAATTTGTTTACCAATTTTTAGGAAAAAGCTTGTTGGGATGTTTATTGGGATGGTTTTTACTGTATAGATCAGTTTGAGAAGTACTGACATTGCAACATTATTAAGTTTTCTAATTCATGTACATGGATACTTCTCTACTTATTTAGGTCTTTTTAAATTTCTTTCAATAACCTTTTAGAGTTTTCAGGGTACATACTTTGCCCAAATTTATGTTTATATATTTCCACTGTTTGTTGCTAATGTAAATGGTATTTCAGGTTCTGAATGTTCACTCTCCTATACGGAAATACAACTAAAAAAAAAAAAAAGTGTATCATGTATCCTGTGACCCTGCTAAAATTCTCTCTAGTTTTAGTAGTTTTTCTAAAGATTCTTCCTCCCTTTTATTTCTTTTTCCTGTCTTATTGCACTGGCTAGGAACTCCAGTACAATGCTGAATAAAAATAATGAAAGGGGGCTATTAGTGTGTTACTTTTGACCTTAGGAAGAAAGTATTCATTCAGTCTTTCACTGTTAATGTTAGCTATGGATTTTTATAGATGCCGTTGATCAAGCAGGTTGATCAAATTTCCTTCTATTCCTAGTTTGTTGAAAGTTGTTATCATAAATGGGTTTTTAGTTTTGCTGTTTGCTTTTCCTAATCTTAATGAGCTGATCATATATTTTCTTCATCTCAGAACATTAAATCAAATTTGTATTTCTGGATAAACTCCTTTCTAGATAAAACTCAAAATATATCATCCTTTTTATATATCTATAGATTTGATGTGCCTATAGATATCTAATTTTGCATTTATGCTCATAAGAAATGTTCTATATATTGTTCCTTTTCTTGCAAAATCTTTGGTTAGTTTTAGTATGAAAGTAATGTCGGTCTCGTAAAATGAATTGGGATTTACTCTCTCCTTTTCTATTTTCTAAAATAATTTATCTAACATTTGTATTGTTAAATGTTTGATGGATTTCACCATTAAAGTTGCCTGTTATCTGAATGTGGACTTTTCTTTGTAGCAAAGTTTTAAATTATGAACTAGGCCAGACCCGGTGGCTCACACCTATAATCCCAGCACTTTTGGAGGCCAAGGCAAAAGGATTGCTTGAGTTCAGAAGTTCAAGATCAGCCTAGGCAACATAATGAAACGTCGTTTCTATAAAAAAAAAAAAGAAAATCACCCAGGTGTGGTGGTGCACTCCTATAGTCCCAACTACTCAGGAGGCTGAAGTGGAAGGATCATCTGAGTCCAGGATGTTGAGACTGCAGCGAGCCATGATCATGCAACTGCACTCCAGCCTGGGTGATAGAGTGAGTGTCTGACTCAAAAAAAAAAAAAAAGGAAAATTATGAACTAAATTTTTTAAATAGCGGACTATTCAATTTGTGTGTGTGTGTGTGTGTGGTAATTTGGGAATTTCAGAAATTTTCCCATTTCATCTCAGTTACCCAATTTTAAAACATAAATTTTCTCATATTATTCCCTTAGTATCCCTTCTGTCTCTCTTCTCCTCCTGGAATTGGTAATTTGTGTCTGCCCTTCGTTTTAAAGTTCAGTCTAGCAAGAGATTTCTGAACTTTACTGATGTTTTCAAAGAACTAACTTTTAATTTTTCCTGTTTACTTTTAATGTTCTTTCTTTGCTATCATCTCTATCATTACCATTAGTATTCTAATTCAATAGAGAGAACCATGTGACTATTCAGAGTAACATTCCCTTCCTTGGATGTAGAAGGTCTGCTCGCTCAACCCTGGTATCCATGTATATTATTCCTGGGATCTGGGGATGGATAGGGGGTGCACAAGTAACAGCTGGTATTTTAGTATTAATTGAAGAATCATACCCAGAATTTCTCTCTAGACAATGGTTCTTAACCAGTTATGAGCATCAGAATCACTCACA
Organism: Carlito syrichta; assembly: GCF_000164805.1. Classification (NCBI taxonomy): domain Eukaryota; kingdom Metazoa; phylum Chordata; class Mammalia; order Primates; family Tarsiidae; genus Carlito; species Carlito syrichta. The sequence continues at coordinate 110,203 of NW_007038836.1, read as the reverse complement.
AAACTTTTCTAAAACTGCATGTGCCTAGGCCACACTCACAGAGTTTGACTCAACAAGTCTGAGATTGAGTTTGGCATCTTAATTTTTTAAAGTTTCAAGGAGGGTTCTGATGGCTTCTAAATGGAAAATCACAGCACTGAATGATTACGATGTTGGATAGTTTATGCTAATAAAAGTCAAAGGCATGGGAAAGTAAATATAGAGTAGAGAAGCTACCAGGAATCCACTTCTTACTTTTAGTAACAGTGGGTCAAAGGGCCAAGAGACGTAAATGATTTTATGTAAATAAACATGCTTTAAAAGTAGGGAGGAAATATATAAGTATATTTATGAGTACACATGGCTTAAATCTCCTCAATGAGGGCTATTTTGTTGATTTTAAAGTAATGTATACATACATATGGTTTCTTAAAAAACTCCACACAATACAAAGACATTAAGAATGGAAAGTAGTCTCTCTCATGTCTAGCCCTAGGACCCTCAAATTCCCTCTCCAATAGTCATCGTAATCAGGTTCATTATTATTGAGTCACTTTCATTGATAGTCCTAGCACAAATAATATCTTTAAAATAAAAAGTTGAGGCATACTATATGTTGTCTCAGTGTAGTAAATATTAAGGATATTACTACTCTTTTGCTTCTACAAAAAAAAATGTACATATGTTCATTTCCATGTACAAACATAGCTGTAGGATAAATTCCTAGAATTGATATTGCTAGGTCACAGAAACATGGGCATTTTTAACTGCAAGAGGTGGTACCACTGTGTACTCTTTTTTTTTTTGAGATGGAGTCTCACTTTGTCACCCAGGCTGGAGTGCAGTGGCCACTGTGGCCTCAACCTGCTGGGCTCAGGTGATCCTTCTGCCTCAGCCTTCCAAGTAGCTGGAACTACAGGTACACCCATCACACCTGGCTAATTTTTTTTTTTTTTTGTAGAAACAAGGTCTCACCAAGTTGCCCAGGCTGGTGTTGAACCCCTGGACTCAGTCAGTCCTCTTACCTTGGCCTCCCAAAGTGCTGGGATTACAGGCTTGAGCCACCGTGCCTGACCTCACTGCATACTCTTAACAAATTTTATCAAAATTTTTTTCCTTTGCCAGTTTAGTTGTTTAAAAGTGTACCATATTTTAACTTAAACTTGTTTTTCAAATCAACTTTTTAAAAACAGACTCAATAGTAATATTTTAAGTCAAAAGGAGTACTTTTCCTTATTTCCTAGTATGTGTGATAATACAAATAAAGCTATACCTCCACAACCACCCATGATTCAAGGTTAATATCAAAGACCACTGTTCTCATACATTCTCACAATCTTAACATCAGAGGAAAGGAATCAAACAGAGGTAGAAGCACTAATCAAAGGACAAAGAGTAGAGTAAACCAAACTCTGCCCTCCTGCCCAATGATCTTCCAAGATTAGTATTTTAAGCACAACATCATCACACTAAAAAGATAATTAAAGCATGATTACAAGGGGGTTGCTCTGTGTATGTATGTGTGTTGTATGTGTGTTCAAAAATAAAGGATGCATAATAATTTTATTTGAGATGATAAGCTAAAGGGAAACTCCATGAAAGTTTGATGAATCACTGGAATTTAAAGGGTATGAAAATTTTTTACCAGCCCATAACATTTCAGCATTCCTTTCCATATTCAGTATTACAGCAAAGAATGATCTAAAGAATGATCCTGGGACCAGGCACAGTGGCTCAAGCCTGTAATCTCAGCACTCTGGGAGGCTGAGGCGAGAGTATTGCGTGAGCTCAGGGGTTCGAGACTAGCCTGGGCAACTTGGTGAGATCTCGTCTCTACAATATATCAAAAAATTTAGCCAGGCGTGGTAGCACGCACTTGTAGTTCCAGCTACTTGGAAGGTGAGGTGGAAGAGTCGCCTGCGCTCATCAGGTTGAAGCTGGGGTGGCCGTATGTCTCTGCACTCTAGCCTGGGAGACAGAGTGAGACTCTGACTCGAAAAAAAAAAGAATAATCTTGGGCAACCCCTTTGGGTCCCCTCCCACTGTGGGGGTTTTCCTGTCATCTCAATAAATCCTGCTCTCTCAAAAAAAGAAAGAAGAATCTAAAATCTCAAAGAATAATCAGTGAGCGTAGAGCCATCTACAGGAGCATAATATTGGTACTGCCAGGCATGGCTTTTCTTCCTCTCTCCCTCCCTTCATTCCTCTTTTTCGTTTTTCTTTCCAATGAATCACATATATGCTTTCAGGAGCTGTTCAAATGATACCGCTGGTAGTCTATAGCCAGTAGTTACCTCTAAATTAGTAAGATGATTTTGGGGAGAGTTGTTGTGGGAGGATGATATAAATTAGTGCTCCTCAAATTTTAATATGTAAACAAAACCCTGGAGAGCTGGTTAGAATGCTGATTCTGATTCAGTGGTTCTATGACTGGGCCTAAAATCCTGCATTTCTTTTTTTTTTTTTTTTT